>NC_092086.1:3543399-3793399 GCF_045679555.1 Salvelinus alpinus | reverse complement strand
CCAGTCATTATGTCCTGCTGTCCACTGTCCTCTCAACACACCAGTCATTATGTCCTGCTGTCCACTGTCCTCTCAACACACCAGTCATTATGTCCTGCTGTCCACTGTCCTCTCAACACACCAGTCATTATGTCCTGCTGTCCTTTCAACACACCAGTCATTATGTCCTGCTGTCCACTGTCCTCTCAACACATCAGTCATTATGTCCTGCTGTCCACTGTCCTCTCAACACAACAGTCATTATGTCCTGCTGTCCACTGTCCTCTCAACACACCAGTCATTATGTCCTGCTGTCCACTGTCCTCTCAACACACCAGTCATTATGTCCTGCTGTCCACTGTCCTCTCAACACACCAGTCATTATGTCCTGCTGTCCACTGTCCTCTCAACACACCAGTCATTATGTCCTGCTGTCCACTGTCCTCTCAACACTAGTCATTATGTCCTGCTGTCCACTGTCCTCTCAACACACCAGTCATTATGTCCTGCTGTCCTCTCAACACACCAGTCATTATGTCCTGCTGTCCACTGTCCTCTCAACCCACCAGTCATTATGTCAAGCTGTCCACTGTCCTCTCAACACACCAGTCATTATGTCCTGCTGTCCACTGTCCTCTCAACACACCAGTCATTATGTCATGCTGTCCACTGTCCTCTCAACACACCAGTCATTATGTCCTGCTGTCCTCTCAACACACCAGTCATTATGTCCTGCTGTCCACTGTCCTCTCAACACACCAGTCATTATGTCCTGCTGTCCACTGTCCTCTCAACACACCAGTCATTATGTCCTGCTGTCCACTGTCCTCTCAACACACCAGTCATTATGTCCTGCTGTCCTTTCAACACACCAGTCATTATGTCCTGCTGTCCACTGTCCTCTCAACACATCAGTCATTATGTCCTGCTGTCCACTGTCCTCTCAACACAACAGTCATTATGTCCTGCTGTCCACTGTCCTCTCAACACACCAGTCATTATGTCCTGCTGTCCACTGTCCTCTCAACACACCAGTCATTATGTCCTGCTGTCCACTGTCCTCTCAACACACCAGTCATTATGTCCTGCTGTCCACTGTCCTCTCAACACACCAGTCATTATGTCCTGCTGTCCACTGTCCTCTCAACACTAGTCATTATGTCCTGCTGTCCACTGTCCTCTCAACACACCAGTCATTATGTCCTGCTGTCCTCTCAACACACCAGTCATTATGTCCTGCTGTCCACTGTCCTCTCAACCCACCAGTCATTATGTCATGCTGTCCACTGTCCTCTCAACACACCGAGTCATTATGTCCTGCTGTCCACTGTCCTCTCAACACACCAGTCATTATGTCCTGCTGTCCACTGTCCTCTCAACACACCAGTCATTATGTCCTGCTGTCCACTGTCCTCTCAACACACCAGTCATTATGCCCTGCTGTCCACTGTCCTCTCAACACACCAGTCATTATGTCCTGCTGTCCTCTCAACACACCAGTCATTATGTCCTGCTGTCCACTGTCCTCTCAACCCACCAGTCATTATGTCATGCTGTCCACTGTCCTCTCAACACACCAGTCATTATGTCCTGCTGTCCACTGTCCTCTCAACACACCAGTCATTATGTCCTGCTGTCCACTGTCCTCTCAACACACCAGTCATTATGTCCTGCTGTCCACTGTCCTCTCAACACACCAGTCATTATGTCCTGCTGTCCACTGTCCTCTCAACACACCAGTCATTATGTCCTGCTGTCCACTGTCCTCTCAACACATCAGTCATTATGTCCTGCTGTCCACTGTCCTCTCAACACACCAGTCATTATGTTCTGCTGTCCACTGTCCTCTCAACACACCAGTCATTATGTCCTGCTGTCCACTGTCCTCTCAACACACCAGTCATTATGTCCTGCTGTCCACTGTCCTCTCAACACACCAGTCATTATGTCCTGCTGTCCACTGTCCTCTCAACACACCAGTCATTATGTCCTGCTGTCCACTGTCCTCTCAACACACCAGTCATTATGTCCTGCTGTCCTTTCAACACACCAGTCATTATGTCCTGCTGTCCACTGTCCTCTCAACACATCAGTCATTATGTCCTGCTGTCCACTGTCCTCTCAACACAACAGTCATTATGTCCTGCTGTCCACTGTCCTCTCAACACACCAGTCATTATGTCCTGCTGTCCACTGTCCTCTCAACACACCAGTCATTATGTCCTGCTGTCCACTGTCCTCTCAACACACCAGTCATTATGTCCTGCTGTCCACTGTCCTCTCAACACACCAGTCATTATGTCCTGCTGTCCACTGTCCTCTCAACACTAGTCATTATGTCCTGCTGTCCACTGTCCTCTCAACACACCAGTCATTATGTCCTGCTGTCCTCTCAACACACCAGTCATTATGTCCTGCTGTCCACTGTCCTCTCAACCCACCAGTCATTATGTCAAGCTGTCCACTGTCCTCTCAACACACCAGTCATTATGTCCTGCTGTCCACTGTCCTCTCAACACACCAGTCATTATGTCATGCTGTCCACTGTCCTCTCAACACACCAGTCATTATGTCCTGCTGTCCTCTCAACACACCAGTCATTATGTCCTGCTGTCCACTGTCCTCTCAACACACCAGTCATTATGTCCTGCTGTCCACTGTCCTCTCAACACACCAGTCATTATGTCCTGCTGTCCACTGTCCTCTCAACACACCAGTCATTATGTCCTGCTGTCCTTTCAACACACCAGTCATTATGTCCTGCTGTCCACTGTCCTCTCAACACATCAGTCATTATGTCCTGCTGTCCACTGTCCTCTCAACACAACAGTCATTATGTCCTGCTGTCCACTGTCCTCTCAACACACCAGTCATTATGTCCTGCTGTCCACTGTCCTCTCAACACACCAGTCATTATGTCCTGCTGTCCACTGTCCTCTCAACACACCAGTCATTATGTCCTGCTGTCCACTGTCCTCTCAACACACCAGTCATTATGTCCTGCTGTCCACTGTCCTCTCAACACTAGTCATTATGTCCTGCTGTCCACTGTCCTCTCAACACACCAGTCATTATGTCCTGCTGTCCTCTCAACACACCAGTCATTATGTCCTGCTGTCCACTGTCCTCTCAACCCACCAGTCATTATGTCATGCTGTCCACTGTCCTCTCAACACACCAGTCATTATGTCCTGCTGTCCACTGTCCTCTCAACACACCAGTCATTATGTCCTGCTGTCCACTGTCCTCTCAACACACCAGTCATTATGTCCTGCTGTCCACTGTCCTCTCAACACACCAGTCATTATGCCCTGCTGTCCACTGTCCTCTCAACACACCAGTCATTATGTCCACTGTCCTCTCAACACACCAGTCATTATGTCCTGCTGTCCACTGTCCTCTCAACACCAGTCATTATGTCCTGCTGTCCACTGTCCTCTCAACACATCAGTCATTATGTCCTGCTGTCCACTGTCCTCTCAACACCAGTCATTATGTCCTGCTGTCCACTGTCCTCTCAACACATCAGTCATTATGTCCTGCTGTCCACTGTCCTCTCAACACCAGTCATTATGTCCTGCTGTCCACTGTCCTCTCAACACACCAGTCATTATGTCCTGCTGTCCACTGTCCTCTCAACACACCAGTCATTATGTCCTGCTGTCCACTGTCCTCTCAACACCAGTCATTATGTCCTGCTGTCCACTGTCCTCTCAACACACCAGTCATTATGTTCTGCTGTCCACTGTCCTCTCAACACACCAGTCATTATGTCCTGCTGTCCACTGTCCTCTCAACACACGAGGCATTATGTCCTGCTGTCCACTGTCCTCTCAACACAACAGTCATTATGTCCTACTGTCCTCTCAACAAACCAGTCATTATGTCCTGCTGTCCACTGTCCTCTCAACACAACAGTCATTATGTCCTGCTGTCCACTGTCCTCTCAACACACCAGTCATTATGTCCTGCTGTCCACTGTCCTCTCAACACACCAGTCATTATGTCCTGCTGTCCACTGTCCTCTCAACAAACCAGTCATTATGTCCTGCTGTCCACTGTCCTCTCAACACACCAGTCATTATGTCCTGCTGTCCACTGTCCTCTCAACAAACCAGTCATTATGTCCTGCTGTCCACTGTCCTCTCAACACACCAGTCATTATGTCCTGCTGTCCACTGTCCTCTCAACACACCAGTCATTATGTCCTGCTGTCCACTGTCCTCTCAACAAACCAGTCATTATGTCCTGCTGTCCACTGTCCTCTCAACACACCAGTCATTATGTCCTGCTGTCCACTGTCCTCTCAACACACCAGTCATCATGTCCTACTGTCCACTGTCCTCTCAACACACCAGTCATTATGTCCTGCTGTCCACTGTCCTCTCAACACACCAGTCATCATGTCCTACTGTCCTCTCAACACAGAGCCTGCGTGTTCGTGTCTCAGGGGGAACAGAGTTCTTCAGTAGGTCGTGTACCAGGGTGAGAGGACGGCTGGGTCACAGGTTCCTGTTGATAGACGGAGACAAGGCTGTTTCTGGATCGTACAGGTACCCTAACCCTCTGACCCGTAACCCTCTGACCCCTAACCCCTAACCCTCTGACCCCTAACCCTCTGACCCCTAACCCTCTGACCCCTAACCCCTAACCCTCTGACCCCTAACCCTCTGACCCCTAACCCTCTGACTCCTAACCCTCTGACCCCTAACCCCTAACCCCTAACCCTCTGACCCCTAACCCCTAACCCTCTGACTCCTAACCCTCTGACCCCTAACCCTCTGACCCCTAACCCCTAACCCTCTGACTTCTAACCCCTAACCCTCTGACTCCTAACCCTCTGACCCCTAACCCTCTAACCCCTAACCCTCTGACCCCTAACCCCTAACCCTCTGACTCCTAACCCTCTGACCCCTAACCCTCTGACCCCTAACCCTCCGACCCCTAACCCTCTGACTCCTAACCCTCTGACCCCTAACCCTCTAACCCTTAACCCTCTGACCCCTAACCCCTAACCCTCTGACTCCTAACCCTCTGACCCCTAACCCTCTGACCCCTAACCCTCTGACCCCTAACCGTCTGACACCAAACCCCTAACCCTCTGACCCCTAACCCTCTGACCCCTAACCCTCTGACCCCTAACCCTCTGACCCCTAACCCTCTTAATTCCGTGTGGTTACAGGGTTAATTCTGCGTAGTTACAGGGTTATTCTGCATGGTTACAGGGTTAATTCTGCGTAGTTACAGGGTTATTCTGCATGGTTACAGGGTTATTCTGCATGGTTACAGGGTTATTCTCCATGGTTACAGGGTTACAGCAGGCATCGGTCTAAGCAGCACCCATCGCCTCCGAGCATCACTAGTTCAGTGGCATTTCATTTTTTTTGTGATCGCCGAGGAAGGCATATATCAACATCCTCGTGTCCTTTTCAAACGTCCTCCATGGAAGGCTCTTTGTAGTGACGACCCCTGACCCCCGACCCCTGTCTGTGTCTGTGTGTGTGCTCCTCCCCTCCAGTTTCACCTGGACGGCGTCTCGTTTGGACAGACACCTGGTCACCTTGGTAACGGGCCAGGCGGTCGACTCCTTTGACCAGCTGTTCCGTGACCTCTACCTGACCTCCAGCGGTGTCGACCTCCGCAGGGTCACCATGGAGACGGAGCCGGAGCCAGAGCCCCTCCCCCGGGCCACCCCTGTCGCTTCTCTCTCCGCAGCTAACGCCAGGAAGCTGTTTAGCCCTAAATACGCCATGGTGATCGGCAACGCTAACGCTAACGCTAGCAGCGCCAGCCCCGTCTCCTGCGGACAGAACTCCAACTCCCAGAACCCCCTGAAAACAAAGGTATCAGAATGCATTGCTCCGTACTTTACAATAATGTACCGCGCTCTTTAAAGCATCTGTAGGTTTGTTTATGTATTTATTATATATTTTTATTTTTTATTTATTTGTTTATTTATATTCTTTTAAAGTGTCCTCAATATTGTCATCAATCATATCAATCTAGGGGCGTGTCCGGGAGCCAGTGGAAGCCCCGCCCCTCCACCCGGGATTGGCCTGTCTGGAGAAAGCGTACCTGATTCCGTACCTGCCCACCTGGCCGGAACCCGACCCCCCCAGAGATGTCATCGGGTTCATTAACGTGCGGGACGCGTCACGGCCGACCCAGGTGCACCTGCAACGCTCCGAGAGGTTTGAGACGAGCCAGGCTGTACGCTTCAGCAGTCCCTTTACCCTGCCCAATGAGGAGCCACTTCCTGACCGGGCTGTGCCTAGACCAACCCCTACCCTTAACTCTACCCCTACCCTTAACTCTACCCCTACCCTTAACTCTACCCCTACCCTTAACTCTACCCCTACCCCCTACCCTTAACTCTACCTTTAACTATGCCCCTACCCCTAAATCAACCCCTAACTCTACCCTTAACTCTACCCCTACCCGTAACTCAACCCCTACCCTTAACTCTACCCTTAACTCACTCCCTACCCCTAAATCTCCCCCTACCCTTAACTCTACCCCTACCCCTAAATCTAACCCTACCCTTAACTCTACCCATACCCCTAAATCTACCCCTACCCTTAACTCTACCCCTACCCCTAAATCTACCCCTACCCTTAACTCTACCCCTACCCCTAAATCTACCCCTACCCTTAACTCTACCCCTACCCCTAAATCTCCCCCTACCCTTAACTCTACCCCTACCCCTAACTCTACCCCTACCCTTAACTCTACCCCTACCCTTAACTCTACCCTTAACTCTACCCTTAACTCTACCCCTACCCCTAACTCTACCCCTAACTCTACCTCTACCCTTAACTCTACCCCTACCCCTAACTGTACCCCTAACTCTACCCCTAACTCTACCCCTACCCCTATCTCTACCCCTAACTCTACCCCTAACTCTATTCCCTACCCCATCTCCCCCACTCTCCCCAGTCCCGTATGCCCCTCCCTTACCCCCGTCCCCAAGCCCCGGACGGTGCAGTTGGTCATGAGGAACGGGAGTGGTCAGGACCTATGTGGAGTCAGAATGGTCAAGAAGACAGACAGTCTGGAGCTAACAGAACCACAAAGAGACTGTCTGAATGGAACTGGACTGTGGCTAGACTGTGAGACTGCACTGCGAACACAGAGTGACTGTGAGACCGCACTGCGAACACAGAGTGACTGTGATACCGCACTGCGAACACAGAGTGACTGCGAGACCGCACTGCAAACACAGAGTGACTGTGAGACCACACTGCGAACACAGAGTGACTGTGAGACCGCCCTGCGAACACAGAGTGACTGCGAGACCGCAGTAGTACCCCAGAGTGACTGCGAGACCGCAGTGCAACCCCAGAGTGACTGCGAGACTGCAGTGCAACCCCAGAGTGACTGCGAGACCGCAGTAGTACCCCAGAGTGACTGCGAGGTTGCAGTACAACCCCAGAGTGACTGCGAGACCGTAGTGCAACCCCAGAGTGACTGCGAGACCGCAGTAGTACCTCAGAGTGACTGCGAGACCGCAGTACAACCCCAGAGTGACTGCGAGACCGCAGTACAACCCCAGAGTGACTGCGAGACCGTAGTGCAACCCCAGAGTGACTGCGAGACCGCAGTACAACCCCAGAGTGACTGCGAGACCGCAGTACAACCCCAGAGTGACTGCGAGACCGTAGTGCAACCCCAGAGTGACTGCGAGACCGCAGTAGTACCTCAGAGTGACTGCGAGACCGCAGTACAACCCCAGAGTGACTGCGAGACCGCAGTACAACCCCAGAGTGACTGCGAGACCGCAGTAGTACCCCAGAGTGACTGCGAGACCGCAGTACAACCCCAGAGTGACTGCGAGACCGCAGTAGTACCCCAGAGTGACTGCGAGACCACAGTGCAACCCCAGAGTGACTGCGAGACCGCAGTAGTACCCCAGAGTGACTGCGAGACTGCAGTGGAACCCCAGAGTGACTGCGAGACCGCAGTACAACCCCAGAGTGACTGCGAGACCGCAGTAGTACCCCAGAGTGACTGCGAGACCGCAGTGCAACCCCAGAGTGACTGCGAGACCGCAGTGCAACCCCAGAGTGACTGCGAGACCGCAGTAGTACCCCAGAGTGACTGCGAGACCGCAGTACAACCCCAGAGTGACTGCGGGACCACAGTAGGACCCCAGAGTGACTGCGAGACCGCAGTACAACCCCAGAGTGACTGCGAGACCACAGTACAACCCCAGAATGACTACGAGACCGCAGTACAACCCCAGAGTGACTGCGAGACCGCAGTGCAACCCCAGAGTGACTGCAAGGCCGCAGTAGTACCCCAGAGTGACTGCGAGACCGTAGTGCAACCCCAGAGTGACTGCGAGACCGCAGTGCAACCCCAGAGTGACTGCGAGACTGCAGTGCAACCCCAGAGTGACTGTGGGACCGCAGTAGTACCCCAGAGTGACTGCGAGACCGCAGTACAACCCCAGAGTGACTACGAGACCACAGTACAACCCCAGAGTGACTACGAGACCACAGTACAACCCCAGAGTGACTGCGGGACCGCAGTAGGACCCCAGAGTGACTGCGGGACCGCAGCGCAACCCCAGAGTGACTGCGAAACCGTAAAAGGACTGTGTCAGCACAAACGCACGTCTGACCCCCGTAAACTCAGACACGACGTGCTCACACACACTCCTGAGCTGCGTACAGCGACGCCTGTTAATGAGGAGTCCGGTGTGTCGTCCCCGTCCTGCGACTCTGACATGTCGACGACGTCAGAGGAATATTACGAGTGTAGTGATTCTGTACACTCTGAGTCTGTCTGTGATCTACTGGCCAACGACCTACACTGGAGACCTGAGGACACCCCACACATTACACACACTACACACACTACACTCCCTACACACACTAAACACCCTACACACACTACACAACCTACACACCCTACTACAGGTACTACACTGGAGACCTGACGAGAAAGAAACCCCACACCCTACACACAATACACACCCAACTATAGATACTAAACATAGTATAGATACTAAACATACTGCAGTTAGCATGGAGAAAGAAGAGGCTAATAATCAGCTAGCACAGCAGGCTAACACTCAGCTAACACTCAGCTAGCACAACAGGCTAACACTCAGCTAACACAACAGGCTAACACTCAGCTAGCACAACAGGCTAACACTCAGCTAGCACAACAGGCTAACACTCAGCTAGCACAACAGGCTAAAACTCAGGTAGCACAACAGGCTAACACTCAGCTAGCACAACAGGCTAACACTCAGCTAGCACAACAGGCTAACACTCAGCTAGCACAACAGGCTAACACTCAGCTAGCACAACAGGATAACACTCAGCTTGCACAACAGGCTAACACTCAGCTAGCACAACAGGCTAACACTCAGCTAGCACAACAGGATAACACTCAGCTAGCACAACAGGCTAACACTCAGCTAGCACAACAGGCTAAAACTCAGGTAGCACAACAGGCTAACACTCAGCTAGCACAACAGGATAACACTCAGCTTGCACAACAGGCTAACACTCAGCTAGCACAACAGGCTAACACTCAGCTAGCACAACAGGATAACACTCAGCTAGCACAACAGGCTAACACTCAGCTAGCACAACAGGCTAACACTCAGCTAGCACAACAGGCTAACACTCAGCTAGCACAACAGGCTAACACTCAGCTAGCACAACAGGATAACACTCAGCTAGCACAACAGGCTAACACTCAGCTAGCACAACAGGATAACACTCAGCTCGCACAAGACCATCAGAACTACTCTCCTCCAGTGAGACCAGCAGAACTACTCTCCTCCAGTGAGACCATCAGAACTACTATCCTCCAGTGAGACCAGCAGAACTACTCTCCTCCAGTGAGACCAGTAGAACTACTCTCCTCCAGCTGAGACCAGCAGAACTACTCTCCTCCAGCTGAGACCATCAGAACTACTCTCCTCCAGTGAGACCATCAGAACTACTCTCCTCCAGTGAGACCATCAGAACTACTCTCCTCCAGCTGAGACCATCAGAACTCATCTCCTCCAGTGAGACCATCAGAACTACTCTCCTCCAGCTGAGACCATCAGAACTACTCTCCTCCAGTGAGACCATCAGAGCTACCCTCCTCCAGTGAGACCATCAGAACTACTCTCCTCCAGTGAGACCATCAGAACTACTCTCCTCCAGCTGAGACCATCAGAACTACTCTCCTCCAGTGAGACCATCAGAACTACTCTCCTCCAGTGAGACCAGCAGAACTACTCTCCTCCAGTGAGACCAGCAGAACTACTCTCCTCCAGTGAGACCATCAGAACTACTCTCCTCCAGTGAGACCATCAGAACTACTCTCCTCCAGTGAGACCATCAGAACTACTCTCCTCCAGCTGAGACCATCAGAACTACTCTCCTCCAGTGAGTCCAGCAGAACTACTCTCCTCCAGTGAGACCAGCAGAACTACTCTCCTCCAGTGAGACCATCAGAACTACTCTCCTCCAGCTGAGACCATCAGAACTACTCTCCTCCAGTGAGACCAGCAGAACTACTCTCCTCCAGTGAGAACATCAGAACTATTCTCCTCCAGTGAGACCATCAGAACTACTCTCCTCCAGTGAGACCATCAGAACTACTCTCCTCCAGTGAGACCAGCAGAACTACTCTCCTCCAGTGAGACCAGCAGAACTACTCTCCTCCAGTGAGACCAGCAGAACTACTCTCCTCCAGTGAGACCATCAGAACTACTCTCCTCCAGTGAGACCATCAGAACTACTCTCCTCCAGCTGAGACCATCAGAACTACTCTCCTCCAGTGAGACCATCAAAACTACTCTCCTCCAGTGAGACCATCAGAACTACTCTCCTCCAGTGAGACCATCAGAACTACTCTCCTCCAGTGAGACCATCAGAACTACTCTCCTCCAGTGAGACCATCAGAACTACTCTCCTCCAGTGAGACCATCAGAACTACTCTCCTCCAGCTGAGACCATCAGAACTACTCTCCTCCAGTGAGACCATCAGAACTACTCTCCTCCAGTGAGACCATCAGAACTACTCTCCTCCAGTGAGACCATCAGAACTACTCTCCTCCAGTGAGACCATCAGAACTACTCTCCTCCAGCTGAGACCATCAGAACTACTCTCCTCCAGTGAGACCAGCAGAACTACTCTCCTCCAGCTGAGACCATCAGAACTACTCTCCTCCAGTGAGACCATCAGAACTACTCTCCTCCAGTGAGACCATCAGAACTACTCTCCTCCAGCTGAGACCATCAGAACTACTCTCCTCCAGTGAGACCATCAGAACTACTCTCCTCCAGCTGAGACCATCAGAACTACTCTCCTCCAGTGAGACCATCAGAACTACTCTCCTCCAGCTGAGACCATCAGAACTACTCTCCTCCAGTGAGACCATCAGAACTACTCTCCTCCAGTGAGACCATCCGAACTACTCTCCTCCAGCTGAGACCATCAGAACTACTCTCCTCCAGCTGAGACCATCAGAACTACTCTCCTCCAGTGAGACCATCAGAACTACTCTCCTCCAGTGAGACCAGCAGAACTACTCTCCTCCAGTGAGAGAGACAGACCAGAGGAACAGCCTACCCCAGACCAGCTGAGACCAACAGACAGACCAACAGACAGAGGAACATACAGGACACAGGACAGACCAACAGACAGACCAGTAGACAGGACACAGGACAAACCAACAGACAGGACACAGGACAGACCAACAGACAGAGGAAAATACAGGACAGACCAACAGACAGGACACAGGACAGACCAACAGACAGGACACAGGACAGACCAACAGACAGACCAGTAGACAGGACACAGGACAAACCAACAGACAGACCAACAGACAGGACACAGGACAGACCAACAGACAGACCAACAGACAGGACACAGGACAGACCAACAGACAGACCAGTAGACAGGACACAGGACAAACCAACAGACAGACCAACAGACAGGACACAGGACAGACCAACAGACAGACCAACAGACAGGACACAGGACAGACCAACAGACAGACCAACAGACAGGACACAGAGAGACAAACAAGGGCGCCAGGCTCTGACCACAAATCTCTAACCTCTAACCTCTGACCGGGAAACATGTTGTGACCTGTGAGGTCATCAAATGCCTGACCACCTGAATTTAGCACACAGAACTCTGGGAAAACAGCTGCTTCTCACACACGCCACTCAGTGTCACACACACACACACACACACACACACACACACACACACACACACACGTAAAGTTTGTTTGTGTCAGACCCTGGCAGAGAGGAGAGAGACTGTTGTGTTTCCTGTTTGTGAAAACATGACAACGTTGTATTAAAATACAGACAGAAATAAGAGTAATTCTTATTAACGTTCCACGCAAACTGTTCCAGCGAAATGACGCAATATCGAAAAGTCGTCTCCCGTCCGCACGGACACCTTTCGAACGGGAGTTTGGAGGAGGGGAGGCAGAACTCTCGTGCGGACGTTGGTTTGAAGGCGGAAAGGTGTAAATTAGGTTTTCCCAGAGAGCCAGGAGTTTTACTGAGTTATGAAGCTGGAATGTACAGACTGGAGATTAAAGCTTTTTACGGTTTCTCTTGTTTTGTCTCCGGTTTGTCTGATGGGATTGTAAACCGTGCCTGTGTGTTTAGTTTAAATAGGACGGATAGACACGGTCCTCTCATGTGGCTGTTAAAACACACGCGCACACACACACACACACACACACACACACACACACACACACACACACACACACACACACACACACACACACACACACACACACACACACACACACACACACACACACACACACACACTGCTAACCTACATACAGACAAACCCCTGACCTCTGACCTATATGACACTGAGCAGGAAGGGGTGGACCCCCCCCCCCCAGTCTCCAGTTACCTCATCACCACCACCAGCCCATAGAAAACATGTATAACCCCCCCCCCCCCCAGTCTCCAGTTACCTCATCACCACCACCAGCCCATAGAGAACATGTATAACCCCCCCCAGTCTCCAGTTACCTCATCACCACCACCAGCCCATAGAGAACATGTATAACCCCCCCCCCAGTCTCCAGTTACCTCATCACCACCACCAGCCCATAGAGAACATGTATAACCCCCCCCCAGTCTCCAGTTACCTCATCACCACCACCAGCCCATAGAGAACATGTATAACCCCCCCCCAGTCTCCAGTTACCTCATCACCACAACCAGCCCATAGAGAACATGTATAACCCCCCCCCCCCCCAGTCTCCAGTTACCTCATCACCACAACCAGCCCATAGAGAACATGTATAACCCCCCCCCCAGTCTCCAGTTACCTCATCACCACCACCAGCCCATAGAGAACATGTATAACCCCCCCCCAGTCTCCAGTTACCTCATCACCACCACCAGCCCATAGAGAACATGTATAACCCCCCCCCCCCCCAGTCTCCAGTTACCTCATCACCACCACCAGCCCATAGAGAACATGTATAACCCCCCCCCCCCCCCAGTCTCCAGTTACCTCATCACCACCACCAGCCCATAGAGAACATGTATAACCCCCCCCCAGTCTCCAGTTACCTCATCACCACCACCAGCCCATAGAGAACATGTATAACCCCCCCCCCCCTCAGTCTCCAGTTACCTCATCACCACCACCAGCCCATAGAGAACATGTATACCCCCCCCCCCCCCCAGTCTCCAGTTACCTCATCACCACCACCAGCCCATAGAGAACATGTATAACCCCCCCCCCCCCCCAGTTTTAATTTGTTTAACACTTTTTTTGTTTACTAAATTATAATACATGTGGTATTTCATAGTTTTGATGTCTTGCTTTTATTCTACACCGTAGAACATTTAAAAAAATAAACAAACTTTTGTGTATAATGTAGATATTCAGTATAGATAATGTAGTTGTTTATTTTATATAATGGTGTTGTTCAGTATAGATAATGTAGTTGTTCAGTATAGATAATGTTTATTTTATATAATGGTGTTGTTCAGTATAGATAATGTAGTTGTTCAGTATAGATAATGGTGTTGTTCAGTATAGATAATGTAGTTGTTCAGTATAGATAATGGTGAGGTTCAGTATAGATAATGTAGTTGTTCAGTATAGATAATGTAGTTGTTTACTATAGATAATGTAGTTGTTCAGTATAGATAATGTAGTTGTTTAGTATAGATAATGCAGTTGTTCAGTTTACATAATGTAGTTGTTCAGTATAGATAATGTAGTTGTTCAGTATAGATAATGTGTGTGTTCAATATAGATACTGTAGTTGTTCAGTGTAGATAATGTAGTTGTTCAGTATAGATAATATAGCTGTTCAGTATGGATAATGTAGTTGTCCAGTATAGATAATGTAGTTGTTTAGTATAGATAATGTAGCTGTTCAGTATAGATAATGTAGTTGTTTAGTATAGATACTGTAGTTGTTTAGTATATATAATGGTGTTGTTCAGTATAGATAATGTAGTTGTTCAGTATAGATAATGGTGTCGTTCAGTATAGATAATGTAGTTGTTCAGTATGGATAATGTAGTTGTTCAGTATAGATAATGTGTGTGTTCAATATAGATACTGTAGTTGTTCAGTTGTGATAATGTAGCTGTTCAGTTGTGATAATGTAGTTGTTCAGTATAGATAATGTTGTTGTTCAGTATAGATAATGTAGTTGTTCAGTATAGATAATGTAGCTGTTCAGTTGTGATAATGTAGTTGTTCAGTATAGATACTGTAGTTGTTCAGTATAGATAATGTGGTTGTTCAGTATAGATAGTGTAGTCGTTTAGTATAGATAATGTAGTTGTTCAGTATAGATAATGGTGTTGTTTAGTATAGATAATGTAGTTGTTTAGTATAGATAATGTGGTTGTATAGTTTATATAATGTCGTTGTTTAGTATAGATAATGTAGTCATTTAGTATAGATCATGTAGTTGGTCAGTATATATCATGTAGTTCAGTATAGATAATGTAGTTGGTCAGTATAGATACTGTCGTTGTTCAGTATAGATCATGTAGTTGTTCAGTATAGATAATGTATTTGTTTAGTTTATATGATGTAGTTGTGGTGATAATGTTGATGAGAGAAATGTACGGACAAAGACAGGACGCTTAACAATGACCCACACACACAGTGTTATTTCCTCTGCTGTACAGACACCTGCTTTTTGAACTCACAGGAAACGAGAACCAGAGAGTACACACACACCCTTTCCTGAGAGAGAGAGATGAGAGAGAGAGAGAGAGAGAGAGAAAGAGAGAGAGAGAGAGAGAGAGAGAGAGAGAGAGAGAGAGAGAGAGAGAGAGAGAGAGAGAGAGAGAGAGAGAGAGAGAGAGAGAGAGAGAGAGAGAGAGAGAGAGAGAGAGAGAGAGAGAGAGAGAGAGAGAGAGAAGAGGGGAATGGAGAGAGAGAGAGATAGAAGAGGGGAGACGGAGAGAGATATGAGAGAGAGATAGAAGAGGGGAGACGGAGAGAGATATGAGAGAGAGATATGAGAGAGAGATATGAGAGAGAGAGAGAGAGAGAGAGAGAGAGAGAGAGAGAGAGAGAGAGAGAGAGAGAGAGAGAGAGAGAGAGTGTAATTGAAACCGTATTTGGGTAGGCCTGTATACACTACATAACCTACATACACTACATAACCTACATACACTACATAACCTGTTTACACTACATAACCTGTATACACTACATAACATACAGTGGGGAGAACAAGTATTTGATACACTGCCGATTTTGCAGGTTTTCCTACTTACAAAGCATGTAGAGGTCTGTAATTTTTATCATAGGTACACTTCAACTGTGAGAGACGGAATCTAAAACAAAAATCCAGAAAATCACATTGTATGATTTTTAAGTAATTCATTTGCATTTTATTGCATGACATAAGTATTTGATACATCAGAAAAGCAGAACTTAATATTTGGTACAGAAACCTTTGTTTGCAATTACAGAGATCATACGTTTCCTGTAGTTCTTGACCAGGTTTGCACACACTGCAGCAGGGATTTTGGCCCACTCCTCCATACAGACCTTCTCCAGATCCTTCAGGTTTCGGGGCTGTCGCTGGACAATACGGACTTTCAGCTCCCTCCAAAGATTTTCTTTTGGGTTCAGGTCTGGAGACTGGCTAGGCCACTCCAGGACCTTGAGATGCTTCTTACGGAGCCACTCCTTAGTTGCCCTGGCTGTGTGTTTCGGGTCGTTGTCATGCTGGAAGACCCAGCCACGACCCATCTTCAATGCTCTTACTGAGGGAAGGAGGTTGTTGGCCAAGATCTCGCGATACATGGCCCCATCCATCCTCCCCTCAATACGGTGCAGTCGTCCTGTCCCCTTTGCAGAAAAGCATCCCCAAAGAATGATGTTTCCACCTCCATGCTTCACGGTTGGGATGGTGTTCTTGGGGTTGTACTCATCCTTCTTCTTCCTCCAAACACGGCGAGTGGAGTTTAGACCAAAAAGCTCTATTTTTGTCTCATCAGACCACATGACCTTCTCCCATTCCTCCTCTGGATCATCCAGATGGTCATTGGCAAACTTCAGACGGGCCTGGACATGCGCTGGCTTGAGCAGGGGGACCTTGCGTGCGCTGCAGGATTTTAATCCATGACGGCGTAGTGTGTTACTAATGGTTTTCTTTGAAACGGTGGTCCCAGCTCTCTTCAGGTCATTGACCAGGTCTTGCCGTGTAGTTCTGGGCTGATCCCTCAACTTCCTCATGATCATTGATGCCCCACGAGGTGAGATCTTGCATGGAGCCCCAGACCGAGGGTGATTGACCGTCATCCTGAACTTCTTCCATTTTCTAATAATTGCGCCAACAGTTGCTGCCTTCTCACCAAGCTGCTTGCCTATTGTCCTGTAGCCCATCCCAGCCTTGTGCAGGTCTACAATTTTATCCCTGATGTCCTTACACAGCTCTCTTGTCTTGGCCATTGTGGAGAGGTTGGAGTCTGTTTGATTGAGTGTGTGGACAGGTGTCTTTTATACAGGTAACGATTTCAAACAGGTGCAGTTAATACAGGTAATGAGTGGAGAACAGGAGGGCTTCTTAAAGAAAAACGAACAGGTCTGTGAGAGCCGGAATTCTTACTGGTTGGTAGGTGATCAAATACTTATGTCATGCAATAAAATGCAAATGAATTACTTAAAAATCATACAATGTGATTTTCTGGATTTTTGTTTTAGATTCCGTCTCTCACAGTTGAAGTGTACCTATGATAAAAATTACAGACCTCTACATGCTTTGTAAGTAGGAAAACCTGCAAAATTGGCAGTGTATCAAATACTTGTTCTCCCCACTGTATATATACACGACATGACCAACAGCCTCCACTCTTCTGGGAAGGCTTTCCACTAGATGTTGGATCATTGCTGCGGGGACTTGCTTCCATTCAGCCACAAGAGCATTAGTGAGGTCGGGCACTGATGTTGGGCGATTAGGTCTGGCTCACAGTCAACGTTTCAATTCATCCCAAAGGTGTTCGATGGGGTTGAGGTCAGGGCTCTGTGCAGGTAAGTCAAGTTCTTCCACACCGATCTAGACAAACCATTTCTGTATGGACCTCGCTTTGTGCACGGGGGCATTGTCATGCTGAAACAGGAAAGGGCCTTCCCCAAACTGTTGCCACAAAGTTGGAAGCACAGAATCATCTAGAATGTCATTGTATGCTGTAGCGTTAAGATTTCCCTTTACTGGAACTAAGGGGCCCGAACCATGAAAAACAGTCCCAGACCATTATTCCTCCTCCACCAAACTTTACAGTTGGCACTATGCATTCAGGCAGGTAGCATTCTCCTGCCATCCGCCAAACCCACATTCATCCGTCGGACTGCCAGATGGTGAAGCGTGATTCATCACTCTACAGAACATGTTTCCACTGCTCCAGAGTCCAATGGCGGCGAGCTTTACACCACTCCAGCCGACGCTTGGCATTGCGCATAGTGATCTTAAGACTTGTGTGCGGCCGTT
This sequence comes from Salvelinus alpinus, assembly GCF_045679555.1. Taxonomy (NCBI): domain Eukaryota; kingdom Metazoa; phylum Chordata; class Actinopteri; order Salmoniformes; family Salmonidae; genus Salvelinus; species Salvelinus alpinus. The sequence continues at coordinate 3,775,443 of NC_092086.1, read as the reverse complement.
CGGCCACGGAAACCCATTTCATGAAGCTCCCGACGAACAAACAGTTCTTGCGCCGACGTTGCTTCCAGTTTGGAGACTCGGTAGTGAGTATTGCAACCCGAGGACAGAAGATGTTCTGCGGTCCTGTTCTGTGAGCTTGTGTGGCCTACCACTTCACGGCTGAGCCGTTGTTTCTCGTAAGACCTTTCCACTTTCCACAATAACAGCACTTACATTTTGACCGGGAGGGGGGGGGGGGGGCAGCTCTAGCAGGGCAGACATTTTCACGAACCGGCTTGTTGGAAATGTGGCACGTTGAAAGTCACTAAGCTGTTCAGTAAAGGACATTCTACTGCCAATGTTTGTCTATGGAGATTGCATGGCTGTGTGCCCGTCAGCAACGGGAGTGGCTGAAATATCTTAATCCACTAATTTGAAGGCGTGTCCACATACTGCTGGCCTTGTAGCGAATCATCATCACCATCATCATCATCATCATCATCACTTGGGCCGACAGTGTGGCTTGTGTTACCATGTTATGAATGATGTTGACAGGGGATCTGCTACCACCTGCTGGATATGAGTGGTACTACACTAAGGCTGGAGATGTCTAGGCCAGGTACACTAAGGCTAGAGATGAGGTCTGTCTCTGTCTAGGCCAGGTACACTAAGGCTAGAGATGAGGTCTGTCTCTGTCTAGGCCAGTTACACTAAGGCTGGAGATGAGGTCTGTCTAGGCCAGGTACACTAAGGCTAGAGATGAGTTCTGTCTCTGTCTAGGCCAGGTACACTAAGGCTAGAGATGAGTTCTGTCTCTGTCTAGGCCAGGTACACTAAGGCTAGAGATGAGTTCTGTCTCTGTCTAGGCCAGGTACACTAAGGCTGGAGATGAGGTCTGTCTAGGCCAGGTACACTAAGGCTAGAGATGAGGTCTGTCTCTGTCTAGGCCAGGTACACTAAGGCTAGAGATGAGGTCTGTCTCTGTCTAGGCCAGGTACACTAAGGCTGGAGATGAGGTCTGTCTAGGCCAGGTACACTAAGGCTAGAGATGAGGTCTGTCTCTGTCTAGGCCAGGTACACTAAGGCTAGAGATGAGGTCTGTCTCTGTCTAGGCCAGGTACACTAAGGCTGGAGATGAGGTCTGTCTAGGCCAGGTACACTAAGGCTAGAGATGAGGTCTGTCTCTGTCTAGGCCAGGTACACTAAGGCTGGAGATGAGTTCTGTCTCTGTCTAGGCCAGGTACACTAAGGCTAGAGATGAGGTCTGTCTCTGTCTAGGCCAGGTACACTAAGGCTGGAGATGAGGTCTGTCTCTGTCTAGGCCAGGTACACTAAGGCTGGAGATGAGGTCTGTCTAGGCCAGGTACACTAAGGCTAGAGATGAGGTCTGTCTCTGTCTAGGCCAGGTACACTAAGGCTGGAGATGAGGTCTGTCTCTGTCTAGGCCAGGTACACTAAGGCTGGAGATGGGGTCTGTCTCTGTCTAGGCCAGGTACACTAAGGCTAGAGATGAGGTCTGTCTCTGTCTAGGCCAGGTACACTAAGGCTGGAGATGAGGTCTGTCTAGGCCAGGTACACTAAGGCTGGAGATGAGGTCTGTCTCTGTCTAGGCCAGGTACACTAAGGCTGGAGATGAGGTCTGTCTAGGCCAGGTACACTAAGGCTGGAGATGAGGTCTGTCTCTGTCTAGGCCAGGTACACTAAGGCTAGAGATGAGGTCTGTCTCTGTCTAGGCCAGGTACACTAAGGCTGGAGATGAGGTCTGTCTAGGCCAGGTACACTAAGGCTGGAGATGAGGTCTGTCTCTGTCTAGGCCAGGTACACTAAGGCTGGAGATGAGGTCTGTCTCTGTCTAGGCCAGGTACACTAAGGCTAGAGATGAGGTCTCGCTCTGTCTAGGCCAGGTACACTAAGGCTGGAGATGGGGTCTGTCTCTGTCTAGGCCAGGTACACTAAGGCTGGAGATGAGGTCTGTCTCTGTCTAGGCCAGGTACACTAAGGCTGGAGATGAGGTCTGTCTCTGTCTAGGCCAGGTACACTAAGGCTGGAGATGAGGTCTGTCTCTGTCTAGGCCAGGTACACTAAGGCTGGAGATGAGGTCTCGCTCTGTCTAGGCCAGGTACACTAAGGCTGGAGATGAGGTCTGTCTCTGTCTAGGCCAGGTACACTAAGGCTGGAGATGAGGTCTGTCTCTGTCTAGGCCAGGTACACTAAGGCTGGAGATGAGGTCTGTCTCTGTCTAGGCCAGGTACACTAAGGCTGGAGATGAGGTCTGTCTCTGTCTAGGCCAGGTACACTAAGGCTAGAGATGAGGTCTGTCTCTGTCTAGGCCAGGTACACTAAGGCTGGAGATGAGGTCTGTCTCTGTCTAGGCCAGGTACACTAAGGCTGGAGATGAGGTCTGTCTCTGTCTAGGCCAGGTACACTAAGGCTGGAGATGAGTTCTGTCTCTGTCTAGGCCAGGTACACTAAGGCTGGAGATGAGGTCTGTCTAGGCCAGGTACACTAAGGCTGGAGATGAGGTCTGTCTCTGTCTAGGCCAGGTACACTAAGGCTAGAGATGAGGTCTGTCTCTGTCTAGGCCAGGTACACTAAGGCTGGAGATGAGGTCTGTCTAGGCCAGGTACACTAAGGCTAGAGATGAGGTCTGTCTCTGTCTAGGCCAGGTACACTAAGGCTGGAGATGAGTTCTGTCTCTGTCTAGGCCAGGTACACTAAGGCTGGAGATGAGGTCTGTCTAGGCCAGGTACACTAAGGCTGGAGATGAGGTCTGTCTCTGTCTAGGCCAGGTACACTAAGGCTGGAGATGAGGTCTGTCTCTGTCTAGGCCAGGTAGACTAAGGCTGGAGATGAGATCTGTCTCTGTCTAGGCCAGGTACACTAAGGCTGGAGATGAGGTCTGTCTCTGTCTAGGCCAGGTACACTAAGGCTGGAGATGAGGTCTGTCTAGGCCAGGTACACTAAGGCTAGAGATGAGGTCTGTCTCTGTCTAGGCCAGGTACACTAAGGCTGGAGATGAGTTCTGTCTCTGTCTAGGCCAGGTACACTAAGGCTGGAGATGAGGTCTGTCTAGGCCAGGTACACTAAGGCTGGAGATGAGGTCTGTCTCTGTCTAGGCCAGGTACACTAAGGCTGGAGATGAGGTCTGTCTCTGTCTAGGCCAGGTACACTAAGGCTGGAGATGAGGTCTGTCTCTGTCTAGGCCAGGTACACTAAGGCTGGAGATGAGTTCTGTCTCTGTCTAGGCCAGGTACACTAAGGCTGGAGATGAGGTCTGTCTCTGTCTAGGCCAGGTACACTAAGGCTAGAGATGAGTTCTGTCTCTGTCTAGGCCAGGTACACTAAGGCTAGAGATGAGTTCTGTCTCTGTCTAGGCCAGGTACACTAAGGCTGGAGATGAGGTCTGTCTAGGCCAGGTACACTAAGGCTAGAGATGAGGTCTGTCTCTGTCTAGGCCAGGTACACTAAGGCTAGAGATGAGGTCTGTCTCTGTCTAGGCCAGGTACACTAAGGCTGGAGATGAGGTCTGTCTCTGTCTAGGCCAGGTACACTAAGGCTAGAGATGAGGTCTGTCTCTGTCTAGGCCAGGTACACTAAGGCTAGAGATGAGGTCTGTCTCTGTCTAGGCCAGGTACACTAAGGCTGGAGATGAGGTCTGTCTCTGTCTAGGCCAGGTACACTAAGGCTAGAGATGAGGTCTGTCTCTGTCTAGGCCAGGTACACTAAGGCTGGAGATGAGTTCTGTCTCTGTCTAGGCCAGGTACACTAAGGCTAGAGATGAGGTCTGTCTCTGTCTAGGCCAGGTACACTAAGGCTAGAGATGAGGTCTGTCTCTGTCTAGGCCAGGTACACTAAGGCTGGAGATGAGGTCTGTCTAGGCCAGGTACACTAAGGCTAGAGATGAGGTCTGTCTCTGTCTAGGCCAGGTACACTAAGGCTGGAGATGAGGTCTGTCTCTGTCTAGGCCAGGTACACTAAGGCTGGAGATGGGGTCTGTCTCTGTCTAGGCCAGGTACACTAAGGCTAGAGATGAGGTCTGTCTCTGTCTAGGCCAGGTACACTAAGGCTGGAGATGAGGTCTGTCTAGGCCAGGTACACTAAGGCTGGAGATGAGGTCTGTCTCTGTCTAGGCCAGGTACACTAAGGCTGGAGATGAGGTCTGTCTAGGCCAGGTACACTAAGGCTGGAGATGAGGTCTGTCTCTGTCTAGGCCAGGTACACTAAGGCTAGAGATGAGGTCTGTCTCTGTCTAGGCCAGGTACACTAAGGCTGGAGATGAGGTCTGTCTAGGCCAGGTACACTAAGGCTGGAGATGAGGTCTGTCTCTGTCTAGGCCAGGTACACTAAGGCTGGAGATGAGGTCTGTCTCTGTCTAGGCCAGGTACACTAAGGCTGGAGATGAGGTCTGTCTAGGCCAGGTACACTAAGGCTGGAGATGGGGTCTGTCTCTGTCTAGGCCAGGTACACTAAGGCTGGAGATGAGGTCTGTCTCTGTCTAGGCCAGGTACACTAAGGCTGGAGATGAGGTCTGTCTCTGTCTAGGCCAGGTACACTAAGGCTGGAGATGAGGTCTGTCTCTGTCTAGGCCAGGTACACTAAGGCTGGAGATGAGGTCTCGCTCTGTCTAGGCCAGGTACACTAAGGCTGGAGATGAGGTCTGTCTCTGTCTAGGCCAGGTACACTAAGGCTGGAGATGAGGTCTGTCTCTGTCTAGGCCAGGTACACTAAGGCTGGAGATGAGGTCTGTCTCTGTCTAGGCCAGGTACACTAAGGCTGGAGATGAGGTCTGTCTCTGTCTAGGCCAGGTACACTAAGGCTAGAGATGAGGTCTGTCTCTGTCTAGGCCAGGTACACTAAGGCTGGAGATGAGGTCTGTCTCTGTCTAGGCCAGGTACACTAAGGCTGGAGATGAGGTCTGTCTCTGTCTAGGCCAGGTACACTAAGGCTGGAGATGAGTTCTGTCTCTGTCTAGGCCAGGTACACTAAGGCTGGAGATGAGGTCTGTCTAGGCCAGGTACACTAAGGCTGGAGATGAGGTCTGTCTCTGTCTAGGCCAGGTACACTAAGGCTAGAGATGAGGTCTGTCTCTGTCTAGGCCAGGTACACTAAGGCTAGAGATGAGGTCTGTCTCTGTCTAGGCCAGGTACACTAAGGCTGGAGATGAGGTCTGTCTAGGCCAGGTACACTAAGGCTGGAGATGAGGTCTGTCTCTGTCTAGGCCAGGTACACTAAGGCTGGAGATGAGGTCTGTCTCTGTCTAGGCCAGGTACACTAAGGCTGGAGATGAGGTCTGTCTCTGTCTAGGCCAGGTAGACTAAGGCTGGAGATGAGGTCTGTCTCTGTCTAGGCCAGGTACACTAAGGCTGGAGATGAGGTCTGTCTCTGTCTAGGCCAGGTACACTAAGGCTGGAGATGAGGTCTGTCTAGGCCAGGTACACTAAGGCTAGAGATGAGGTCTGTCTCTGTCTAGGCCAGGTACACTAAGGCTGGAGATGAGTTCTGTCTCTGTCTAGGCCAGGTACACTAAGGCTGGAGATGAGGTCTGTCTAGGCCAGGTACACTAAGGCTGGAGATGAGGTCTGTCTCTGTCTAGGCCAGGTACACTAAGGCTGGAGATGAGGTCTGTCTCTGTCTAGGCCAGGTACACTAAGGCTGGAGATGAGATCTGTCTCTGTCTAGGCCAGGTACACTAAGGCTGGAGATGAGGTCTGTCTCTGTCTAGGCCAGGTACACTAAGGCTGGAGATGAGGTCTGTCTAGGCCAGGTACACTAAGGCTAGAGATGAGGTCTGTCTCTGTCTAGGCCAGGTACACTAAGGCTGGAGATGAGTTCTGTCTCTGTCTAGGCCAGGTACACTAAGGCTGGAGATGAGGTCTGTCTAGGCCAGGTACACTAAGGCTGGAGATGAGGTCTGTCTCTGTCTAGGCCAGGTACACTAAGGCTGGAGATGAGGTCTGTCTCTGTCTAGGCCAGGTACACTAAGGCTGGAGATGAGGTCTGTCTCTGTCTAGGCCAGGTACACTAAGGCTGGAGATGAGTTCTGTCTCTGTCTAGGCCAGGTACACTAAGGCTGGAGATGAGGTCTGTCTAGGCCAGGTACACTAAGGCTGGAGATGAGGTCTGTCTCTGTCTAGACCAGGTACACTAAGGCTGGAGATGGGGTCTGTTAAGGCCAGGTACACTAAGGCTGGAGATGAGGTCTGTCTAGGCCAGGTACACTAAGGCTGGAGATGAGGTCTGTCTCTGTCTAGGCCAGGTACACTAAGGCTGGAGATGAGTTCTGTCTAGGCCAGGTACACTAAGGCTGGAGATGAGGTCTGTCTCTGTCTAGGCCAGGTACACTAAGGCTGGAGATGAGGTCTGTCTAGGCCAGGTACACTAAGGCTGGAGATGGGTCTGTCTCTGTCTAGGCCAGGTACACTAAGGCTGGAGATGAGGTCTGTCTCTGTCTAGGCCAGGTACACTAAGGCTAGAGATGAGGTCTGTCTCTGTCTAGGCCAGGTACACTAAGGCTCAGGTCTGTCTCTGTCTAGGCCAGGTCAGGTCTGTCTCTGTCTAGGCCAGGTCAGGTCTGTCTCTGTCTAGGCCAGGTCAGGTCTGTCTCTTAGGCCAGGTCAGGTCTGTCTCTTAGGCCAGGTCAGGTCTGTCTCTGTCTAGGCCAGGTCAGGTCTGTCTCTGTCTAGGCCAGGTCAGGCCTGTCTCTGTCTAGGCCAGTTCAGGTCTGTCTCTGTCTAGGCCAGGTCAGGTCTGTCTCTGTCTAGGCCAGGTCAGGTCTGTCTCTGTCTAGGCCAGGTCAGCCTGTCTCTTAGGCCAGGTCAGGTCTGTCTCTTAGGCCAGGTCAGGCCTGTCTCTGTGGGTAGCAGAAGCCTGGTTCTGAGACAAATTGTCCCACTAACATTACACAACTTCATACACCAATAAGGTTGTTATGACAACCAGTATGAATAATGTAGAATAACAGAGGAAACAATGTTGTTATTTTGATGCACATGGTAATGAATGTATTATTATGCATATTCATGCACTAATCATGTAAGACTAAGCATTGGGGCGGCAGGGTAGCCTCGTGGTTAGAGTGTTGGACTAGTAAACGAAAGGTTGCTGGATCATATCCCCGAGCTGACAAGGTACAAATCTGTTGTTCTGCCCCCTGAACAAGGCAGTTAACCCACTGTTCCCCGGTAGACCGTCATTGTAAATAAGAATTTCTCCTACAACAACACAAGATTACTTTCCATTTCTGTTACTTTTTATTTTGAATTCAGAGCAAAAAACACAACAAATACAAAAGCTTGTAATATTATTAATGAGACATTATTATTGAGACATTATTATTGTAACATTATTATTGTGACATTATTATTGTAACATTGTTATTGTAACATTATTATTGTAACATTATTATTGAGACATTATTATTGTAACATTATGTTATTATTGTAACAGTATTATTGTTAGTACCATAACAAAGAGAGAGAGAGTGTGTGTGTGTGTGTGTGTGTGTGTGTGTGTGTGTGTGTGTGTGTGTGTGTGTGTGTGTGTGTGTGTGTGTGTGTGTGTGTGTGTGTGTGTGTGTTCAGTCCTCCAGTCCTATGTGTCTGAACAGGTAAGACATGCTCTCTCCGTTGTAGATGCGTCTGATGGCTTCAGAGAGGATCAGGCTGATATCCACCGTCTGGATCTTAACACACTGCAGCTTCTGATGCTCATGGGGAATGGTGTTGGTTACCACCACCTACACCCACACCCACACACACACACAGTTAACAAACAGCTAGACAGGGTTAATTCACACACACACACACACACACACACACACACACACACACACACACACACACACACACACACACACACACACACACACACACACACAGGGTTAACACACACACACACACACACACACACACACACACACACACACACACACACACACACACACACACACACACACACACACACACACAGTTAACACACAGACAGACACAGGGTTAACACACAGACAGACACAGGGTTAACACACAGACAGACACAGGGTTAACACACACACACACACACACACACACACACACACACACACACACACACACACACACACACACACACACACACACACACACACACACACACACACACACACACACACACACACACACACACACACAGGGTTAACACACACACACAGACAGACAGACACAGGGTTAACACACACACACACACACACACAGACAGACAGACACAGGGTTAACACACACACAGACTGACAGACACAGGGTTATCACACACACACACACACACACACACACACACACACACACACACACACACACACACACACACACACACACACACACACACACACACACACACACACACACACACACACACACACACACACACAGGGTTAACACACACACACACACACACACACACACACACACACACACACACACACACACACACACACACACACACACACACACACACACACAGACAGACACAGGGTTAACACACACACAGACTGACAGACACAGGGTTAACACACACACACACACACACACACACACACACACACACACACACACACACACACACACACACACACACACACACACACACACACACACACACACACACACACACACACACACACACACACAGGGTTAACACACACACACACAGACAGACAGACACAGGGTTAACACACACACACACACAGACAGACACATAGGTAACACACAGACAGACACAGGGTTAACACACACACACACACACACACACACACACACACACACACACACACACACACACACACACACACACACACACACACACACACACACACACACACAGACAGATGGACAGACACACACACACACACACACACACACACACACACACACACACACACACACACACACACACACACAGACACAGGGTTAACACACACACACACACACACACACACACACACACACACACACACACACACACACACACACACACACACACACACACACACACACACACACACACACACACACACACACACACACACACACACACACACACACAGACAGACAGACACAGGGTTAACACACACACACACAGACAGACACAGGGTTAACACACACACACAGACAGACAGACACAGGGTTAACACACACACACAGACAGACAGACACAGGGTTAACACACACACAGACAGACAGACACAGGGTTAACACACACACACAGACAGACAGACAGACAGACACAGGGTTAACACAGACAGACAGACAGACAGACAGACAGACAGACACCTTGTCGATGGCAGAATCCTCTATGAGTTTCGGCGCATCGGAGGAGAGGATGCCGTGCGTCGCCATGACGAATATCTTGTACGCTCCGCGCTCCTTCAACGTCTCCGCAGCCGCCACGAAACTGTGCACGTCATCTATGATGTCGTCCTGGGGGCGGGGACACACAGCAGCTGTCAAGGAGGCCAATCCAACGGCCTGAGAGGGGTCACTGTGAGTGTGTGTGTGTGTGTGTGTGTGTGTGTGTGTGTGTGTGTGTGTGTGTGTGTGTGTGTGTGTGTGTGTGTGTGTGTAACTCACCACTATGATGGCGATGCGTCCTCCTACGTCTCCTACCACTGTGATGGGAGGCTTCTCTTTAGGGATCAACACTGGAACACACAATACACACTATACACACACTATACACACAATACACACTATACACTATACACACAATACACAATATACACAAAATATACACTATACATACAATACACACTATACAAAATATACACTATACATACAATACACACAATACACACTTTACACACTATACACAATATACACTATACATACAATACACACAATACACACTATACACACAATACACACTATACACAATATACACTATACATACAATACACACAATACACACTATACACACTATACACAATATACACTATACATACAATACACACAATACACACTATACACACTATACACAATATACACTATACATACAATACACACAATACACAATACACACTATACACACAATACACACTATACACAATACACACAATATACACTATACACAATACACACTATACACACAATACACACTATACACACAATACACACTATACACACAGTACACACAATACACAATACACACTATACACACAATACACACTATACACAATACACACTATACACACAATACACACTATACACACAATACACACTATACACACAATACACACTATAAACAATACACACTATACACACTATACACAATACACACAATACACAATACACACTATAAACAATACACACTATACACAATACACACTATACACAATACACACTATACAGACTATACACACTATACACACAATACACTATACACAATACACACTATACACACTATACACACAATACACACAATACACACTATACACACTATACACACTATACACACAATATAAACTATACACACTATACACACTACACACACAATACACACAATACACACTATACACACTATACACACAATACACAAAATATACACTATACACACTATACACACTATACACACTATACACAATACACACTATACAGACTATACACACTATACACACAATACACACTATACACAATACACACAATATACACTATACACACTATACACACTATACACAATACACACTATACAGACTATACACACTATACACACTATACACACAATACACACTATACACACAATACACACAATATACACTATACACACTATACACACTATACACTATACACACTATACACAATACACAGACACAATACACACTATACACATAATACACACTATACACAATACAAACTATACACACAATACACACAATGCACACTATACACACAATACACAAACACAATACACAATACACACTATACACACAATACACACTATACACACAATACACAGACACAATACACACTATACACACAATACACACTATACACACAATACACAATACACAAACACAATACACAATACACACTACACATACACAATATACAATACACAATACACACAATACACACACAATACACACTATACACACACTACACACTATACACAATACACAGACACAATACACACTATACACATAATACACACTATACACAATACACACTATACACACAATACACACAATACACACTATACACACAATACACAAACACAATACACAATACACAATACACACACAATACACCCTATACACACAATACACACTATACACACAATACACAGACACAATACACACTATACACACAATACACACTATACACACAATACACAATACACAAACACAATACACAATACACACTACACATACACAATATACAATACACAATACACACTATATACACACAATACACACTATTCACACTACACATACACAATATACACAATACACACTATACACAATGTGCATACACACTATACACACAATACACACTATACCCACAATACACACTATACACACAATACACACTACACACACAATACACACTATACACACAATATACCTACAATACACACAATACATGCTATACACACACAATACATACATTACACACACTATACACACTATACACGCACAATACAAACAACACACACAATACACATTATATACACACAATACACACATTACACACACAATACACACAAAATACACACAATACACACACATAACACACACACACAATACACCTACAATACACACACACACACACAATACACACACAGTACACACATACAATACACACAATACACAATACACACACACAGCCTGTTTATATCCTACAAGACATGGTGCAAGCGGATGTGTGTGTGTGTGTGTGTGTGTGTGTGTGTGTGTTACGTTGTATCTCCAGTCTAAGGTGTATCTTGACAGTAGGAGGGGAGTGTGTGTGTGTATGTGTGTGTGTTACATGGTATCTTGACAGTAGGAGGGGAGTGTGTGTGTGTGTGTGTGTGTGTGTGTGTTACATGGTATCTTGACAGTAGGAGGGGAGTGTGTGTGTGTTACGTGGTATCTTGACAGTAGGAGGGGAGTGTGTGTGTGTGTTACGTGGTATCTTGACAGTAGGAGGGGAGTGTGTGTGTGTGTGTGTTACGTGGTATCTTGACAGTAGGAGGGGTGTGTGTGTGTGTGTGTGTGTGTGTGTGTGTGTGTGTGTGTGTGTGTGTGTGTGTTACATGGTATCTTGACAGTAGGAGGAGAGTGTCTTCCATCCACCAGGTCTGACTCAGCATCCTGGGCCTCTCCATGGATCACAGCAATACCCAGACGCAACCGCTCGGCAAACGACTGGGCCCTAAACACACACACACGCACGCACGCACGCACGCACGCACGCACGCACGCACGCACACACACACACACACACACACACACACACACACACACACACACAGTACACACACAGTAAACACAGAAACACACAAAAAGTACACACACAGTACACACACAGTACACAAAAAGTACACACACAGTACACACACAGTACACACACAGTACACACACCCTTTACAATCAGAGCATGTAAAAACACGTAACAGTGTACAACTACCATAAGATAACAGCACCACCCAGACTGTAGTTAAAACCTCTTAAGGATACGCCCATTTTATATTTCAATTTCCTCCTAAAATGACAAACCCAAATCTAACTTCCTGTTGCTCAGGACTTGTAGCAAGGATATTCTAGGTACCATTTGAAAGAAAACACTTTGAAGTTTGTGGAAATGTGAAAGGAATGTAGTAGAATATAACAATATATCTGGTAAAAGACAATACAAATAAAAAACACAACCGTTCTTTTGTATTTTTTGGGGTACCATCATCTTTGAAATGCAAGAGAATAATAATAACATAATGTATTATTCCAGATCAGGTGCAATTTAGATTTTGGCCACTAGATGGCAGCAGTGTAAGTGCAAAGTTTTAGACTCATCCAATGAACCATTGCATTTCTGTTCAAAATGTTGTATCAAGACTGCCCAAATGTGCCTCATTGGTTTATGAATAACTTTTCATGTTCAAATCTGTGTACTCTCCTCAAACAATAGCATGGTATTATTCCACTGTAATAACTACATACAGTCAACTATATAACACAGACAGTATAAGCTACAGTCAACTATACAATACAGACAGTAGCAGCTACAGTCAGCTACACAATACAGACAGTAACAGCTACAGACAACTATACAATACAGACAGTAGCAGCTACAGTCAACTATACAATACAGACAGTAACAGCTACAGTCAGCTACACAATACAGACAGTAACAGCTACAGTCAGCTACACAATACAGACAGTAACAGCTACAGTCAACTACACAATACAGACAGTAACAGCTACAGTCAACTACACAATACAGACAGTAACAGCTACAGTCAACTATACAATACAGACAGTAGCAGCTACAGTCAGCTACACAATACAGACAGTAACAGCTACAGTCAACTATACAATACAGACAGTAACAGCTACAGTCAACTATACAATACAGACAGTAACAGCTACAGTCAACTACACAATACAGACAGTAACAGCTACAGTCAACTACACAATACAGACAGTAACAGCTACAGTCAGCTATACAATACAGACAGTAACAGCTACAGACAACTATACAATACAGACAGTAACAGCTACAGTCAACTATACAATACAGACAGTAGCAGCTACATACAGTCAACTATACAATACAGACAGTAACAGCTACAGTCAACTATACTATACAGACAGTTACAGCTACAGTCAACTATACAATACAGACAGTAACAGCTACAGTCAGCTATACAATACAGACAGTAGCAGCTACAGTCAGCTATACAATACAGACAGTAACAGATACAGTTGACTACACAATACAGACAGTAGCAGCCAGTCAGCTATACAGACAACAGCCAGTCAGCTATACAGACAGCAGCAGCTAGTCAGCTATACAGACAGTAGCAGCTAGTCAGCTATACAGACAGTAGCAGCTAGTCAGCTATACAGACAGTAGCAGCTAGTCAGCTATACAGACAGCAGCAGCTAGTCAGCTATACAGACAGCAGCAGCTAGTCAGCTATACAGACAGTAGCAGCTAGTCAGCTATACAGACAGTAGCAGCTAGTCAGCTATACAGACAGTAGCAGCTAGTCAGCTATACAGACAGCAGCAGCTAGTCAGCTATACAGACAACAGCCAGTCAGCTATACAGACAGCAGCAGCTAGTCAGCTATACAGACAGTAGCAGCTAGTCAGCTATACAGACAGTAGCAGCTAGTCAGCTATACAGACAGTAGCATCTAGTCAGCTATACAGACAGTAGCAGCTAGTCAGCTATACAGACAGTAGCAGCTAGTCAGCTATACAGACAGCAGCAGCTAGTCAGCTATACAGACAACAGCCAGTCAGCTATACAGACAGCAGCAGCTAGTCAGCTATACAGACAGCAGCAGCTAGTCAGCTATACAGACAGTAGCAGCCAGTCAGCTATACACACAGTAGCAGCCAGTCAGCTATACAGACAGCAGCAGCTAGTCAGCTATACAGACAGCAGCAGCTAGTCAGCTATACAGACAGTAGCAGCCAGTCAGCTATACAGACAGCAGCAGCTAGTCAGCTATACAGACAGTAACAGCCAGTCAGCTATACAGACAGTAGCAGCCAGTCAGCTATACAGACAGTAGCAGCTAGTCAGCTATACAGACAGCAGCAGCTAGTCAGCTATACAGACAACAGCCAGTCAGCTATACAGACAGCAGCAGCTAGTCAGCTATACAGACAGTAGCAGCTAGTCAGCTATACAGACAGCAGCAGCTATACAGACAGCATCTAGTCAGCTATACAGACAGTAGCAGCTATACAGACAGTAGCAGCTAGTCAGCTATACAGACAGCAGCAGCTAGTCAGCTATACAGACAACAGCTAGTCAGCTATACAGACAGCAGCAGCTAGTCAGCTATACAGACAGCAGCAGCTAGTCAGCTATACAGACAGCAGCAGCTAGTCAGCTATACAGACAGTAGCAGCCAGTCAGCTATAAAGACAGTAGCAGCCAGTCAGCTATACAGACAGCAGCAGCTAGTCAGCTATACAGACAACAGCAGCTAGTCAGCTATACAGACAGCAGCAGCTAGTCAGCTATACAGACAGCAGCAGCTAGTCAGCTATACAGACAGTAGCAGCCAGTCAGCTATACAGACAGTAGCAGCCAGTCAGCTATACATACAGCAGCAGCTATACAGACAGCAGCAGCTATACAGACAGTAGCAGCTAGTCAGCTATACAAACAGTAGCAGCCAGTCAGCTATACAGACAGTAGCAGCTAGTCAGCTATACAGACAGCAGCAGCTAGTCAGCTATACAGACAGTAGCAGCCAGTCAGCTATACAGACAGTAGCAACCAGTCAGCTATACAGACAGCAGCAGCTAGTCAGCTATACAGACATTAGCAGCTAGTCAGCTATACAGACAGTAGCAGCTAGTCAGCTATACAGACAGTAGCAGCTAGTCAGCTATACAGACAGTAGCAGCTAGTCAGCTATACAGACAGTAGCAGCTAGTCAGCTATACAGACAGTAGCAGCTAGTCAGCTATACAGACAGCAGCAGCTGTACAGACAGCAGCGTACCTCTTGGCTGAGGCTGGAGATCTGGCCACTATCACTGCATTTCTATAGTCAGGAATCTGTAGAAGGAAACGACACATCAATGACACACATCACCTATTACTGGAAATACTGCAGCAGGACGGGGTAGTGTAGTTTGACCTCCTGTATGTACTGGGGGGTTGTGGGTAGTGTAGTTTGACCTCCTGTATGTACTGGGGGTTGTGGGCAGTGTAGTTTTACCTCCTGTATGTACTGGGGGGCTGTGGGTAGTGTAGTTTTACCTCCTTCTGTATGTACTGGGGGGTTGTGGGTAGTGTAGTTTTACCTCCTGTATGTACGGGGGTGTTGTGGGTAGTGTAGTTTTACCTCCTTCTGTATGTACTGCAGTAGGACGAGGTAGTGTAGTTTTACCTCCTTCTGTATGTACTGGGGGGTTGTGGGTAGTGTAGTTTTACCTCCTTCTGTATGTACTGGGGGGTTGTGGGTAGTGTAGTTTTACCTCCTTCTGTATGTACTGGGGGTTGTGGGTAGCGTAGTTTTACCTCCTTCTGTATGTACTGGGGGGTTGTGGGTAGCGTAGTTTTACCTCCTTCTGTATATACTGCAGTAGGGCGGGGTTGTGTAGTTTTACCTCCTCTTGTATGTACTGGGGGGGTTGTGGGTAATGTAGTTTTACCTCCTCCTGTTTGTACTGGGGGGTTGTGGGTAGTGTAGTTTTACCTCCTCCTGTATGTACTGGGGGGTTGTGGGTAGTGTCGTTTTACCTCCTTCTGTATATACTAGAGTAGGACGGGGTTGTGTAGTTTTACATCCTCCTGTATGTACTGGGGGGTTGTGGGTAGTGTAGTTTTACCTTCTTCTGTATATACTAGAGTAGGACGGGGTTGTGTAGTTTTACCTCCTCCTGTATGTACTGGGATGTTGTGGGTAGTGTAGTCCTACCTCCTCCTGTATGTACTGGGGGGTTGTGGGTAGTGTAGTCCTACCTCCTCCTGTATGTACTGGGGGGTTGTGGGCAGTGTAGTCCTACCTCCTCCTGTATGTACTGGGGGGTTGTGGGTAGTGTAGTCCTACCTCCTCCTGTATGTACTGGGGGGTTGTGGGTAGTGTAGTCCTACCTCCTCCTGTATGTACTGGGGGGTTGTGGGAAGTGTAGTTCTACCTCCTCCTGTATGTACTGGGGGGTTGTGGGTAGTGTAGTCCTACCTCCTCCTGTATGTACTGCAGTAGGAAGGGAGAAGCTCTCAGGTTGTCTACTGGGATGTTGTGGGTAGTATAGTCCTACATCCTCCTGTATGTACTGGGGTGTTGTGGGTAGTGTAGTCCTACCTCCTCCTGTATGTACTGCAGTAGGAAGGGAGAAGCTCTCAGGTTGTCTACTGGGGGGTTGTGGGTAGTGTAGTCCTACCTCCTTCTGTATGTACTGGGGGGTTGTGGGTAGTGTAGTCCTACCTCCTCCTGTATGTACTGCAGTAGGAAGGGAGAAGCTCTCAGGTTGTCTACTGGGGGGTTGTGGGTAGTGTAGTCCTACCTCCTCCTGTATGTACTGGGGGGTTGTGGGTAGTGTAGTCCTACCTCCTCCTGTATGTACTGGGGGGTTGTGGGTAGTGTAGTCCTACCTCCTCCTGTATGTACTGCAGTAGGAAGGGAGAAGCTCTCAGGTTGTCTACTGGGATGTTGAAGAAGCCCTGAATCTCCTTCTGATGAAGATCCATGGTGATGAGATGGGTCAGACCTACACACACACAGAGAGAGATGGGTCAGACCTACACACACACACACACACACAGAGATGGGTCAGACCTACACACACACACAGAGAGATGGGTCAGACCTACACACACACACACAGAGAGATGGGTTCAGACCTAAACACACACACAGAGAGATGGGTCAGACCTACACACACACACACAGAGAGATGGGTCAGACCTACACACACACACAGAGAGATGGGTCAGACCTACACACACACACAGAGAGATGGGTCAGACCTACACACACACACAGAGAGATGGGTCAGACCTACACACACACACAGAGAGATGGGTCAGACCTACACACACACACAGAGAGATGGGTCATACCTACACACACACACAGAGAGATGGGTCAGACCTACACACACACACAGAGAGATGGGTCAGACCTACACACACACACAGAGAGATGGGTCAGACATACACACACACACAGAGAGATGGGTCAGACCTACACACACACACAGAGAGATGGGTCAGACCTACACACACACACACAGAGAGATGGGTCAGACCTACACACACACACAGAGAGATGGGTCAGACCTACACACACACACAGAGAGATGGGTCAGACCTACACACACACACACAGAGAGATGGGTCAGACCTACACACACACACACAGAGAGATGGGTCAGACCTACACACACACACAGAGAGATGGGTCAGACCTACACACACACACACAGAGATGGGTCAGACCTACACACACACACACACACACACACACACACACACACACACACACACACACACACACACACACACACACACACACACACACACACACACACACACACACACACACACACACACACACACACACACACACAGGAGGTGGATCAGACCTACACACACACACAGAGAGATGGGTCAGACCTACACACACACACAGAGAGATGGGTCAGACCTACACACACACACAGAGAGATGGGTCAGACCTACACACACACACACACACACACACACACACACACACACACACACACACACACACACACACACACACACACACACACACACACACACACACACACACACACACACACACACACACACACACACACACACACACACACACACACACACACACAGAGAGATGGGTCAGACCTACACACACACACACAGAGAGATGGGTCAGACCTACACACACACACAGAGAGATGGGTCAGACCTACACACACACACAGAGAGATGGGTCAGACCTACACACACACACAGAGAGATGGGTCAGACCTACACACACACACAGAGAGATGGGTCAGACCTACACACACACACAGAGAGATGGGTCAGACCTACACACACAGAGAGATGGGTCAGACCTAAACACACACACAGAGAGATGGGTCAGACCTACACACACACACAGAGAGATGGGTCAGACCTACACACACACACAGAGAGATGGGTCAGACCTACACACACACACAGAGAGATGGGTCAGACCTACACACACACACAGAGAGATGGGTCAGACCTACACACACACACACACAGAGAGATGGGTCAGACCTACACACACACACAGAGAGATGGGTCAGACCTACACACACACACAGAGAGATGGGTCAGACCTACACACACACACACACACACACACACACACACACACACACACACACACACACACACACACACACACACACACACACACACACACACACACACACACAGAGAGAGATAGATAAATAGATAGATAGATAGATAGATAGATAGATAGATAGATAGATAGATAGATAGATAGATAGATAGATAGATAGATAGATAGATAGATTTTCAGACAGACAGATAGATTTTCAGACAGACAGATATTCAGACAGACAGATATTCAGACAGATATTCAGACAGACAGATATTCAGACAGACAGATATTCAGACAGACAGACAGATATTCAGACAGACAGACATTCAGACAGACAGACAGATATTCAGACAGACAGATATTCAGACATTCAGACAGACAGACAGATATTCAGACAGACAGATATTCAGACAGATAGACAGATATTCAGACAGACAGATATATATACAGACAGACAGATTTACTTCTGAAATGGGAGAGACTCTATATTCACTTCTAAAATAGGAGATACTCTATATTCACTTCTGAAATGGGAGATACTCTATATTCACTTCTGAAATGGGAGATACTCTATATTCACTTCTGAAATGGGAGATACTCTATATTCACTTCTGAAATGGGAAATACTCTATATTCACTTCTGAAATGGGAGATACTCTATATTCACTTCTGAAATGGGAGATACTCTATATTCACTTCTGAAATGGGAGATAATCTATATTCACTTCTGAAATGGGAGATACTCTATATTCACTTCTGAAATGGGAGATACTCTATATTCACTTCTGAAATGGGAGATACTCTATATTCACTTCTGAAATGAAAGATACTCTATATTCATATCTAAAATGGGAGATACTCTATATTCACTTCTGAAATGGGAGATACTCTATATTCACTTCTGAAATGGGAGATACTCTATATTCACTTCTGAAATGGGAGATACTCTATATTCACTTCTGAAATGGGAGATACTTCTATGGGAGATACTCTATATTCACTTCTGAAATGGGAGATACTCTATATTCACTTCTGAAATGGGAGATACTCTATATTCACTTCTGAAATGGGAGATACTCTATATTCACTTCTGAAATGGGAGATACTCTATATTCACTTCTGAAATGGGAGATACTCTATATTCACTTCTGAAATGGGAGATACTATGGGAGATACTCTATATTCACTTCTGAAATGGGAGATACTCTATATTCACTTCTGAAATGGGAAATACTCTATATTCACTTCTGAAATGGGAGATACTCTATATTCACTTCTGAAATAGGAAATACTCTATATTCACTTCTGAAATGGGAGATACTCTATATTCACTTCTGAAATGGGAGATACTCTATATTCACTTCTGAGATGGGAGATACTCTATATTCACTTCTGAAATGGGAGATACTCTATATTCACTTCTGAGATGGGAGATACTCTATATTCACTTCTGAAATGGGAGATACTCTATATTCACTTCTGAAATGGGAGATACTCTATATTCACTTCTGAAATGGGAGATACTCTATGTTCACTTCTGAAATGGGAGATACTCTATATTCACTTCTGAAATGGGAGATACTCTATATTCACTTCTGAAATGGGAGATACTCTATATTCACTTCTGAAATGGGAGATACTCTATATTCACTTCTGAAATGGGAGATACTCTATATTCACTTCTGAAATGGGAGATACTCTATATTCACTTCTGAAATGGGAGATACTCTATATTCACTTCTGAAATGGGAGATAGTCTATATTCACTTCTGAAATGGGAGATACTCTATATTCACTTCTGAAATGGGAGGGACTCTATATTCACTTCTGAAATGGGAGATACTCTATATTCACTTCTGAAATGGGAGATTCTCTATATTCACTTCTGAAATAGGAAATACTCTATATTCACTTCTGAAATGGGAGATACTCTATATTCACTTCTGAAATAGGAAATACTCTATATTCACTTCTGAAATGGGAGATACTCTATATTCACTTCTGAGATGGGAGATAATCTATATTCACTTCTGAAATGGGAGATACTCTATATTCACTTCTGAAATGGGAGATACTCTATGTTCACTTCTGAAATGGGAGATACTCTATATTCACTTCTGAAATGGGAGATACTCTATATTCACTTCTGAAATGGGAGATACTCTATATTCACTTCTGAAATGGGAGAAACTATATTCACTACTGAAATGGGAGATACTCTATATTCACTTCTGAAATGGGAGATACTCTATATTCACTTCTGAAATGGGAGATACTCTATATTCACTTCTAAAATAGGAGATACTCTATATTCACTTCTGAAATGGGAGATACTATATATTCACTTCTGAAATGGGAGAGACTCTATATTCACTTCTAAAATGGGAGATACTCTATATTCACTTCTGAAATGGGAGATACTATATATTCACTTCTGAAATGGGAGATACCCTATATTCGCTTCTGAAATGGGAGATACTCTATATTCACTTCTGAAATGGGAGATACTCTATATTCACTTCTGAAATGGGAGATACTCTATATTCACTTCTGAAATGGGAGATACTCTATATTCACTTCTGAAATGGGAGATACTCTATATTCACTTCTGAAATGGGAGATAATCTATATTCACTTCTGAAATGGGAGATACTCTATGTTCACTTCTGAAATTGGAGATACTCTATATTCACTTCTGAAATGGGAGAAACTCTATATTCACTACTGAAATGGGAGATACTCTATATTCACTTCTGAAATGGGAGATACTCTATATTCACTTCTGAAATGGGAGATACTCTATATTCACTTCTGAAATGGAAGATACTCTATATTCACTTCTGAAATGGGAGATACTCTATATTCACTTCTGAAATGGGAGATACTCTATATTCACTTCTGAAATGGGAGATACTCTATATTCACTTCTGAAATGGGAGATACTCTATATTCACTTCTGAAATGGGAGATAGTCTATATTCACTTCTGAAATGGGAGATACTCTATATTCACTTCTGAAATGGGATGGGAGATACTCTATATTCACTTCTGAAATGGGAGATACTCTATATTCACTTCTGAAATGGGAGATTCTCTATATTCACTTCTGAAATAGGAAATACTCTATATTCACTTCTGAAATGGGAGATACTCTATATTCACTTCTGAAATAGGAGATACTCTATATTCACTTCTGAAATGGGAGATACTCTATATTCACTTCTGAAATGGGAGATACTCTATATTCACTTCTGAAATGGGAGATACTCTATATTCACTTCTGAAATGGGAGATACTCTATATTCACTTCTGAAATGGGAGATACTCTATATTCACTTCTGAAATGGGAGATACTCTATATTCACTTCTGAAATGGGAGATACTCTATATTCACTTCTGAAATGGGAGAAACTATATTCACTACTGAAATGGGAGATACTCTATATTCACTTCTGAAATGGGAGATACTCTATATTCACTTCTGAAATGGGAGATACTCTATATTCACTTCTAAAATAGGAGATACTCTATATTCACTTCTGAAATGGGAGATACTATATATTCACTTCTGAAATGGGAGATACTCTATATTCACTTCTAAAATAGGAGATACTCTATATTCACTTCTGAAATGGGAGATACTCTATATTCACTTCTGAAATGGGAGATACCCTATATTCACTTCTGAAATGGGAGATACTCTATATTCACTTCTGAAATGGGAGATACTCTATATTCACTTCTGAAATGGGAGATACTCTATATTCACTTCTGAAATGGGAGATAGTCTATATTCACTTCTGAAATAGGAGATACTCTATATTCACTTCTGAAATGGGATATACTATGGGAGATACTCTATATTCACTTCTAAAATGGGAGATACTCTATATTCACTTCTGAAATGGGAGATTCTCTATATTCACTTCTGAAATAGGAAATACTCTATATTCACTTCTGAAATGGGAGATACTCTATATTCACTTCTGAAATAGGAAATAATCTATATTCACTTCTGAAATGGGAGATACTCTATATTCACTTCTGAGATGGGAGATAATCTATATTCACTTCTGAAATGGGAGATACTCTATATTCACTTCTGAAATGGGAGATACTCTATGTTCACTTCTGAAATGGGAGATACTCTATATTCACTTCTGAAATGGGAGATACTCTATATTCACTTCTGAAATGGGAGATACTCTATATTCACTTCTGAAATGGGAGAAACTATATTCACTACTGAAATGGGAGATACTCTATATTCACTTCTGAAATGGGAGATACTCTATATTCACTTCTGAAATGGGAGATACTCTATATTCACTTCTGAAATGGGAGATACTCTATATTCACTTCTGAAATGGGAGATACTATATATTCACTTCTGAAATGGGAGAGACTCTATATTCACTTCTAAAATAGGAGATACTCTATATTCACTTCTGAAATGGGAGATACTATATATTCACTTCTGAAATGGGAGATACCCTATATTCGCTTCTGAAATGGGAGATACTCTATATTCACTTCTGAAATGGGAGATACTCTATATTCACTTCTGAAATGGGAGATACTCTATATTCACTTCTGAAATGGGAGATACTCTAT
Organism: Salvelinus alpinus; assembly: GCF_045679555.1. NCBI lineage: Eukaryota > Metazoa > Chordata > Actinopteri > Salmoniformes > Salmonidae > Salvelinus > Salvelinus alpinus. Next base: position 3,751,828 of record NC_092086.1, on the reverse strand, counting down.
ATTCACTTCTGAAATGGGAGATACTCTATATTCACTTCTGAAATGGGAGATAATCTATATTCACTTCTGAAATGGGAGATACTCTATATTCACTTCTGAAATGGGAGATACTCTATATTCACTTCTGAAATGGGAGATACTCTATGTTCACTTCTGAAATGGGAGATACTCTATATTCACTTCTGAAATGGGAGATACTCTATGTTCACTTCTGAAATGGGAGATACTCTATATTCACTTCTGAAATGGGAGATACTCTATGTTCACTTCTGAAATGGGAGATACTCTATATTCACTTCTGAAATGGGAGATACTCTATATTCACTTCTGAAATGGGAGATACTCTATATTCACTTCTGAAATGGGAGAAACTATATTCACTACTGAAATGGGAGATACTCTATATTCACTTCTGAAATGGGAGATACTCTATATTCACTTCTGAAATGGGAGATACTCTATATTCACTTCTAAAATAGGAGATACTCTATATTCACTTCTGAAATGGGAGATACTATATATTCACTTCTGAAATGGGAGAGACTCTATATTCACTTCTAAAATAGGAGATACTCTATATTCACTTCTGAAATGGGAGATACTATATATTCACTTCTGAAATGGGAGATACCCTATATTCGCTTCTGAAATGGGAGATACTCTATATTCACTTCTGAAATGGGAGATACTCTATATTCACTTCTGAAATAGGAAATACTCTATATTCACTTCTGAAATGGGAGATACTCTATATTCACTTCTGAAATGGGAGATACTCTATATTCACTTCTGAGATGGGAGATAATCTATATTCACTTCTGAAATGGGAGATACTCTATATTCACTTCTGAGATGGGAGATAATCTATATTCACTTCTGAAATGGGAGATACTCTATATTCACTTCTGAAATGGGAGATACTCTATATTCACTTCTGAAATGGGAGATACTCTATGTTCACTTCTGAAATGGGAGATACTCTATATTCACTTCTGAAATGGGAGATACTCTATGTTCACTTCTGAAATTGGAGATACTCTATATTCACTACTGAAATGGGAGATACTCTATATTCACTTCTGAAATGGGAGATACTCTATATTCACTTCTGAATTGGGAGATACTCTATATTCACTTCTGAAATGGGAGATAGTCTATATTCACTTCTGAAATAGGAGATACTCTATATTCACTTCTGAAATGGGATATACTATGGGAGATACTCTATATTCACTTCTAAAATGGGAGATACTCTATATTCACTTCTGAAATGGGAGATTCTCTATATTCACTTCTGAAATAGGAAATACTCTATATTCACTTCTGAAATGGGAGATACTCTATATTCACTTCTGAAATAGGAAATACTCTATATTCACTTCTGAAATGGGAGATACTCTATATTCACTTCTGAAATGGGAGATACTCTATATTCACTTCTGAGATGGGAGATAATCTATATTCACTTCTGAAATGGGAGATACTCTATGTTCACTTCTGAAATGGGAGATACTCTATATTCACTTCTGAAATGGGAGATACTCTATATTCACTTCTGAAATGGGAGATACTCTATATTCACTTCTGAAATGGGAGAAACTATATTCACTACTGAAATGGGAGATACTCTATATTCACTTCTGAAATGGGAGATACTCTATATTCACTTCTGAAATGGGAGATACTCTATATTCACTTCTAAAATAGGAGATACTCTATATTCACTTCTGAAATGGGAGATACTATATATTCACTTCTGAAATGGGAGAGACTCTATATTCACTTCTAAAATAGGAGATACTCTATATTCACTTCTGAAATGGGAGATACTATATATTCACTTCTGAAATGGGAGATACCCTATATTCGCTTCTGAAATGGGAGATACTCTATATTCACTTCTGAAATGGGAGATACTCTATATTCACTTCTGAAATGGGAGATACTCTATATTCACTTCTGAAATGGGAGATACTCTATATTCACTTCTGAAATGGGAGATACTCTATATTCACTTCTGAAATGGGAGATAATCTATATTCACTTCTGAAATGGGAGATACTCTATATTCACTTCTGAAATGGGAGATACTCTATATTCACTTCTGAAATGGGAGATACTCTATGTTCACTTCTGAAATGGGAGATACTCTATATTCACTTCTGAAATGGGAGATACTCTATGTTCACTTCTGAAATGGGAGATACTCTATATTCACTTCTGAAATGGGAGATACTCTATATTCACTTCTGAAATGGGAGATACTCTATATTCACTTCTGAAATGGGAGATACTCTATATTCACTTCTGAAATGGGAGAAACTATATTCACTACTGAAATGGGAGATACTCTATATTCACTTCTGAAATGGGAGATACTCTATATTCACTTCTGAAATGGGAGATACTCTATATTCACTTCTAAAATAGGAGATACTCTATATTCACTTCTGAAATGGGAGATACTCTTTATTCACTTCTGAAATGGGAGATACTCTATATTCACTTCTGAAATAGGAAATACTCTATATTCACTTCTGAAATGGGAGATACTCTATATTCACTTCTGAAATGGGAGATACTCTATATTCACTTCTGAGATGGGAGATAATCTATATTCACTTCTGAAATGGGAGATACTCTATATTCACTTCTGAGATGGGAGATAATCTATATTCACTTCTGAAATGGGAGATACTCTATATTCACTTCTGAAATGGGAGATACTCTATATTCACTTCTGAAATGGGAGATACTCTATGTTCACTTCTGAAATGGGAGATACTCTATATTCACTTCTGAAATGGGAGATACTCTATGTTCACTTCTGAAATTGGAGATACTCTATATTCACTTCTGAAATGGGAGAAACTCTATATTCACTACTGAAATGGGAGATACTCTATATTCACTTCTGAAATGGGAGATACTCTATATTCACTTCTGAATTGGGAGATACTCTATATTCACTTCTGAAATGGGAGATAGTCTATATTCACTTCTGAAATAGGAGATACTCTATATTCACTTCTGAAATGGGATATACTATGGGAGATACTCTATATTCACTTCTAAAATGGGAGATACTCTATATTCACTTCTGAAATGGGAGATTCTCTATATTCACTTCTGAAATAGGAAATACTCTATATTCACTTCTGAAATGGGAGATACTCTATATTCACTTCTGAAATAGGAAATACTCTATATTCACTTCTGAAATGGGAGATACTCTATATTCACTTCTGAAATGGGAGATACTCTATATTCACTTCTGAGATGGGAGATAATCTATATTCACTTCTGAAATGGGAGATACTCTATGTTCACTTCTGAAATGGGAGATACTCTATATTCACTTCTGAAATGGGAGAAACTATATTCACTACTGAAATGGGAGATACTCTATATTCACTTCTGAAATGGGAGATACTCTATATTCACTTCTGAAATGGGAGATACTCTATATTCACTTCTAAAATAGGAGATACTCTATATTCACTTCTGAAATGGGAGATACTATATATTCACTTCTGAAATGGGAGAGACTCTATATTCACTTCTAAAATAGGAGATACTCTATATTCACTTCTGAAATGGGAGATACTATATATTCACTTCTGAAATGGGAGATACCCTATATTCGCTTCTGAAATGGGAGATACTCTATATTCACTTCTGAAATGGGAGATACTCTATATTCACTTCTGAAATAGGAAATACTCTATATTCACTTCTGAAATGGGAGATACTCTATATTCACTTCTGAAATGGGAGATACTCTATATTCACTTCTGAGATGGGAGATAATCTATATTCACTTCTGAAATGGGAGATACTCTATATTCACTTCTGAGATGGGAGATAATCTATATTCACTTCTGAAATGGGAGATACTCTATATTCACTTCTGAAATGGGAGATACTCTATATTCACTTCTGAAATGGGAGATACTCTATGTTCACTTCTGAAATGGGAGATACTCTATATTCACTTCTGAAATGGGAGATACTCTATGTTCACTTCTGAAATTGGAGATACTCTATATTCACTACTGAAATGGGAGATACTCTATATTCACTTCTGAAATGGGAGATACTCTATATTCACTTCTGAATTGGGAGATACTCTATATTCACTTCTGAAATGGGAGATAGTCTATATTCACTTCTGAAATAGGAGATACTCTATATTCACTTCTGAAATGGGATATACTATGGGAGATACTCTATATTCACTTCTAAAATGGGAGATACTCTATATTCACTTCTGAAATGGGAGATTCTCTATATTCACTTCTGAAATAGGAAATACTCTATATTCACTTCTGAAATGGGAGATACTCTATATTCACTTCTGAAATAGGAAATACTCTATATTCACTTCTGAAATGGGAGATACTCTATATTCACTTCTGAAATGGGAGATACTCTATATTCACTTCTGAGATGGGAGATAATCTATATTCACTTCTGAAATGGGAGATACTCTATGTTCACTTCTGAAATGGGAGATACTCTATATTCACTTCTGAAATGGGAGATACTCTATATTCACTTCTGAAATGGGAGATACTCTATATTCACTTCTGAAATGGGAGAAACTATATTCACTACTGAAATGGGAGATACTCTATATTCACTTCTGAAATGGGAGATACTCTATATTCACTTCTGAAATGGGAGATACTCTATATTCACTTCTAAAATAGGAGATACTCTATATTCACTTCTGAAATGGGAGATACTATATATTCACTTCTGAAATGGGAGAGACTCTATATTCACTTCTAAAATAGGAGATACTCTATATTCACTTCTGAAATGGGAGATACTATATATTCACTTCTGAAATGGGAGATACCCTATATTCGCTTCTGAAATGGGAGATACTCTATATTCACTTCTGAAATGGGAGATACTCTATATTCACTTCTGAAATGGGAGATACTCTATATTCACTTCTGAAATGGGAGATACTCTATATTCACTTCTGAAATGGGAGATACTCTATATTCACTTCTGAAATGGGAGATAATCTATATTCACTTCTGAAATGGGAGATACTCTATATTCACTTCTGAAATGGGAGATACTCTATATTCACTTCTGAAATGGGAGATACTCTATGTTCACTTCTGAAATGGGAGATACTCTATATTCACTTCTGAAATGGGAGATACTCTATGTTCACTTCTGAAATGGGAGATACTCTATATTCACTTCTGAAATGGGAGATACTCTATATTCACTTCTGAAATGGGAGATACTCTATATTCACTTCTGAAATGGGAGATACTCTATATTCACTTCTGAAATGGGAGAAACTATATTCACTACTGAAATGGGAGATACTCTATATTCACTTCTGAAATGGGAGATACTCTATATTCACTTCTGAAATGGGAGATACTCTATATTCACTTCTAAAATAGGAGATACTCTATATTCACTTCTGAAATGGGAGATACTCTTTATTCACTTCTGAAATGGGAGATACTCTATATTCACTTCTGAAATAGGAAATACTCTATATTCACTTCTGAAATGGGAGATACTCTATATTCACTTCTGAAATGGGAGATACTCTATATTCACTTCTGAGATGGGAGATAATCTATATTCACTTCTGAAATGGGAGATACTCTATATTCACTTCTGAGATGGGAGATAATCTATATTCACTTCTGAAATGGGAGATACTCTATATTCACTTCTGAAATGGGAGATACTCTATATTCACTTCTGAAATGGGAGATACTCTATGTTCACTTCTGAAATGGGAGATACTCTATATTCACTTCTGAAATGGGAGATACTCTATGTTCACTTCTGAAATTGGAGATACTCTATATTCACTTCTGAAATGGGAGAAACTCTATATTCACTACTGAAATGGGAGATACTCTATATTCACTTCTGAAATGGGAGATACTCTATATTCACTTCTGAATTGGGAGATACTCTATATTCACTTCTGAAATGGGAGATAGTCTATATTCACTTCTGAAATAGGAGATACTCTATATTCACTTCTGAAATGGGATATACTATGGGAGATACTCTATATTCACTTCTAAAATGGGAGATACTCTATATTCACTTCTGAAATGGGAGATTCTCTATATTCACTTCTGAAATAGGAAATACTCTATATTCACTTCTGAAATGGGAGATACTCTATATTCACTTCTAAAATAGGAGATACTCTATATTCACTTCTGAAATGGGAGATACTCTTTATTCACTTCTGAAATGGGAGATACTCTATATTCACTTCTGAAATAGGAAATACTCTATATTCACTTCTGAAATGGGAGATACTCTATATTCACTTCTGAAATGGGAGATACTCTATATTCACTTCTGAAATGGGAGATAATCTATATTCACTTCTGAAATGGGAGATACTCTATATTCACTTCTGAAATGGGAGATAATCTATATTCACTTCTGAAATGGGAGATACTCTATATTCACTTCTGAAATGGGAGATACTCTATATTCACTTCTGAAATGGGAGATACTCTATGTTCACTTCTGAAATGGGAGATACTCTATATTCACTTCTGAAATGGGAGATACTCTATGTTCACTTCTGAAATTGGAGATACTCTATATTCACTTCTGAAATGGGAGAAACTCTATATTCACTACTGAAATGGGAGATACTCTATATTCACTTCTGAAATGGGAGATACTCTATATTCACTTCTGAATTGGGAGATACTCTATATTCACTTCTGAAATGGGAGATAGTCTATATTCACTTCTGAAATAGGAGATACTCTATATTCACTTCTGAAATGGGATATACTATGGGAGATACTCTATATTCACTTCTAAAATGGGAGATACTCTATATTCACTTCTGAAATGGGAGATTCTCTATATTCACTTCTGAAATAGGAAATACTCTATATTCACTTCTGAAATGGGAGATACTCTATATTCACTTCTGAAATAGGAAATACTCTATATTCACTTCTGAAATGGGAGATACTCTATATTCACTTCTGAAATGGGAGATACTCTATATTCACTTCTGAGATGGGAGATAATCTATATTCACTTCTGAAATGGGAGATACTCTATGTTCACTTCTGAAATGGGAGATACTCTATATTCACTTCTGAAATGGGAGAAACTATATTCACTACTGAAATGGGAGATACTCTATATTCACTTCTGAAATGGGAGATACTCTATATTCACTTCTGAAATGGGAGATACTCTATATTCACTTCTAAAATAGGAGATACTCTATATTCACTTCTGAAATGGGAGATACTCTTTATTCACTTCTGAAATGGGAGATACTCTATATTCACTTCTGAAATAGGAAATACTCTATATTCACTTCTGAAATGGGAGATACTCTATATTCACTTCTGAAATGGGAGATACTCTATATTCACTTCTGAGATGGGAGATAATCTATATTCACTTCTGAAATGGGAGATACTCTATATTCACTTCTGAGATGGGAGATAATCTATATTCACTTCTGAAATGGGAGATACTCTATATTCACTTCTGAAATGGGAGATACTCTATATTCACTTCTGAAATGGGAGATACTCTATGTTCACTTCTGAAATGGGAGATACTCTATATTCACTTCTGAAATGGGAGATACTCTATGTTCACTTCTGAAATTGGAGATACTCTATATTCACTTCTGAAATGGGAGAAACTCTATATTCACTACTGAAATGGGAGATACTCTATATTCACTTCTGAAATGGGAGATACTCTATATTCACTTCTGAATTGGGAGATACTCTATATTCACTTCTGAAATGGGAGATAGTCTATATTCACTTCTGAAATAGGAGATACTCTATATTCACTTCTGAAATGGGATATACTATGGGAGATACTCTATATTCACTTCTGAAATAGGAAATACTCTATATTCACTTCTGAAATGGGAGATACTCTATATTCACTTCTGAAATGGGAGATACTCTATATTCACTTCTGAGATGGGAGATAATCTATATTCACTTCTGAAATGGGAGATACTCTATGTTCACTTCTGAAATGGGAGATACTCTATATTCACTTCTGAAATGGGAGATACTCTATATTCACTTCTGAGATGGGAGATAATCTATATTCACTTCTGAAATGGGAGATACTCTATATTCACTTCTGAGATGGGAGATAATCTATATTCACTTCTGAAATGGGAGATACTCTATATTCACTTCTGAAATGGGAGATACTCTATATTCACTTCTGAAATGGGAGATACTCTATGTTCACTTCTGAAATGGGAGATACTCTATATTCACTTCTGAAATGGGAGATACTCTATGTTCACTTCTGAAATTGGAGATACTCTATATTCACTTCTGAAATGGGAGAAACTCTATATTCACTACTGAAATGGGAGATACTCTATATTCACTTCTGAAATGGGAGATACTCTATATTCACTTCTGAAATGGGAGATACTCTATATTCACTTCTGAAATGGGAGATAGTCTATATTCACTTCTGAAATGGGAGATACTCTATATTCACTTCTGAAATGGGAGATACTCTATATTCACTTCTGAAATGGGAAATACTCTATATTCACTTCTGAAATGGGAGATACTCTATATTCACTTCTGAAATGGGAGATACTCTATATTCACTTCTGAGATGGGAGATAATCTATATTCACTTCTGAAATGGGAGATACTCTATGTTCACTTCTGAAATGGGAGATACTCTATATTCACTTCTGAAATGGGAGATACTCTATATTCACTTCTGAAATGGGAGATACTCTATATTCACTTCTGAAATGGGAGAAACTATATTCACTACTGAAATGGGAGATACTCTATATTCACTTCTGAAATGGGAGATACTCTATATTCACTTCTGAAATGGGAGATACTCTATATTCACTTCTAAAATAGGAGATACTCTATATTCACTTCTGAAATGGGAGATACTATATATTCACTTCTGAAATGGGAGAGACTCTATATTCACTTCTAAAATAGGAGATACTCTATATTCACTTCTGAAATGGGAGATACTATATATTCACTTCTGAAATGGGAGATACCCTATATTCACTTCTGAAATGGGAGATACTCTATATTCACTTCTGAAATGGGAGATACTCTATATTCACTTCTGAAATGGGAGATACTCTATATTCACTTCTGAAATGGGAGATACTCTATATTCACTTCTGAAATGGGAGATACTCTATATTCACTTCTGAAATGGGAGATAATCTATATTCACTTCTGAAATGGGAGATACTCTATATTCACTTCTGAAATGGGAGATACTCTATATTCACTTCTGAAATGGGAGATACTCTATGTTCACTTCTGAAATGGGAGATACTCTATATTCACTTCTGAAATGGGAGATACTCTATGTTCACTTCTGAAATGGGAGATACTCTATATTCACTTCTGAAATAGGAAATACTCTATATTCACTTCTGAAATGGGAGATACTCTATATTCACTTCTGAAATGGGAGATACTCTATATTCACTTCTGAGATGGGAGATAATCTATATTCACTTCTGAAATGGGAGATACTCTATATTCACTTCTGAGATGGGAGATAATCTATATTCACTTCTGAAATGGGAGATACTCTATATTCACTTCTGAAATGGGAGATACTCTATATTCACTTCTGAAATGGGAGATACTCTATGTTCACTTCTGAAATGGGAGATACTCTATATTCACTTCTGAAATGGGAGATACTCTATGTTCACTTCTGAAATTGGAGATACTCTATATTCACTTCTGAAATGGGAGAAACTCTATATTCACTACTGAAATGGGAGATACTCTATATTCACTTCTGAAATGGGAGATACTCTATATTCACTTCTGAATTGGGAGATACTCTATATTCACTTCTGAAATGGGAGATAGTCTATATTCACTTCTGAAATAGGAGATACTCTATATTCACTTCTGAAATGGGATATACTATGGGAGATACTCTATATTCACTTCTGAAATGGGAGATACTCTATATTCACTTCTGAAATGGGAGATTCTCTATATTCACTTCTGAAATAGGAAATACTCTATATTCACTTCTGAAATGGGAGATACTCTATATTCACTTCTGAAATAGGAAATACTCTATATTCACTTCTGAAATGGGAGATACTCTATATTCACTTCTGAAATGGGAGATACTCTATATTCACTTCTGAGATGGGAGATAATCTATATTCACTTCTGAAATGGGAGATACTCTATGTTCACTTCTGAAATGGGAGATACTCTATATTCACTTCTGAAATGGGAGAAACTATATTCACTACTGAAATGGGAGATACTCTATATTCACTTCTGAAATGGGAGATACTCTATATTCACTTCTGAAATGGGAGATACTCTATATTCACTTCTAAAATAGGAGATACTCTATATTCACTTCTGAAATGGGAGATACTCTTTATTCACTTCTGAAATGGGAGATACTCTATATTCACTTCTGAAATAGGAAATACTCTATATTCACTTCTGAAATGGGAGATACTCTATATTCACTTCTGAAATGGGAGATACTCTATATTCACTTCTGAGATGGGAGATAATCTATATTCACTTCTGAAATGGGAGATACTCTATATTCACTTCTGAGATGGGAGATAATCTATATTCACTTCTGAAATGGGAGATACTCTATATTCACTTCTGAAATGGGAGATACTCTATATTCACTTCTGAAATGGGAGATACTCTATGTTCACTTCTGAAATGGGAGATACTCTATATTCACTTCTGAAATGGGAGATACTCTATGTTCACTTCTGAAATTGGAGATACTCTATATTCACTTCTGAAATGGGAGAAACTCTATATTCACTACTGAAATGGGAGATACTCTATATTCACTTCTGAAATGGGAGATACTCTATATTCACTTCTGAATTGGGAGATACTCTATATTCACTTCTGAAATGGGAGATAGTCTATATTCACTTCTGAAATAGGAGATACTCTATATTCACTTCTGAAATGGGATATACTATGGGAGATACTCTATATTCACTTCTAAAATGGGAGATACTCTATATTCACTTCTGAAATGGGAGATTCTCTATATTCACTTCTGAAATAGGAAATACTCTATATTCACTTCTGAAATGGGAGATACTCTATATTCACTTCTGAAATAGGAAATACTCTATATTCACTTCTGAAATGGGAGATACTCTATATTCACTTCTGAAATGGGAGATACTCTATATTCACTTCTGAGATGGGAGATAATCTATATTCACTTCTGAAATGGGAGATACTCTATGTTCACTTCTGAAATGGGAGATACTCTATATTCACTTCTGAAATGGGAGATACTCTATATTCACTTCTGAAATGGGAGATACTCTATATTCACTTCTGAAATGGGAGAAACTATATTCACTACTGAAATGGGAGATACTCTATATTCACTTCTGAAATGGGAGATACTCTATATTCACTTCTGAAATGGGAGATACTCTATATTCACTTCTAAAATAGGAGATACTCTATATTCACTTCTGAAATGGGAGATACTATATATTCACTTCTGAAATGGGAGAGACTCTATATTCACTTCTAAAATAGGAGATACTCTATATTCACTTCTGAAATGGGAGATACTATATATTCACTTCTGAAATGGGAGATACCCTATATTCGCTTCTGAAATGGGAGATACTCTATATTCACTTCTGAAATGGGAGATACTCTATATTCACTTCTGAAATGGGAGATACTCTATATTCACTTCTGAAATGGGAGATACTCTATATTCACTTCTGAAATGGGAGATACTCTATATTCACTTCTGAAATGGGAGATAATCTATATTCACTTCTGAAATGGGAGATACTCTATATTCACTTCTGAAATGGGAGATACTCTATATTCACTTCTGAAATGGGAGATACTCTATGTTCACTTCTGAAATGGGAGATACTCTATATTCACTTCTGAAATGGGAGATACTCTATGTTCACTTCTGAAATGGGAGATACTCTATATTCACTTCTGAAATGGGAGATACTCTATATTCACTTCTGAAATGGGAGATACTCTATATTCACTTCTGAAATGGGAGATACTCTATATTCACTTCTGAAATGGGAGAAACTATATTCACTACTGAAATGGGAGATACTCTATATTCACTTCTGAAATGGGAGATACTCTATATTCACTTCTGAAATGGGAGATACTCTATATTCACTTCTAAAATAGGAGATACTCTATATTCACTTCTGAAATGGGAGATACTATATATTCACTTCTGAAATGGGAGAGACTCTATATTCACTTCTAAAATAGGAGATACTCTATATTCACTTCTGAAATGGGAGATACTATATATTCACTTCTGAAATGGGAGATACCCTATATTCACTTCTGAAATGGGAGATACTCTATATTCACTTCTGAAATGGGAGATACTCTATATTCACTTCTGAAATGGGAGATACTCTATATTCACTTCTGAAATGGGAGATACTCTATATTCACTTCTGAAATGGGAGATACTCTATATTCACTTCTGAAATGGGAGATACTCTATATTCACTTCTGAAATGGGAGATACTCTATATTCACTTCTGAAATGGGAGATACTCTATATTCACTTCTGAAATGGGAGATACTCTATATTCACTTCTAAAATAGGAGATACTCTATATTCACTTCTGAAATGGGAGATACTATATATTCACTTCTGAAATGGGAGAGACTCTATATTCACTTCTAAAATAGGAGATACTCTATATTCACTTCTGAAATGGGAGATACTATATATTCACTTCTGAAATGGGAGATACCCTATATTCGCTTCTGAAATGGGAGATACTCTATATTCACTTCTGAAATGGGAGATACTCTATATTTACTTCTGAAATGGGAGATACTCTATATTCACTTCTGAAATGGGAGATACTCTATATTCACTTCTGAAATGGGAGATACTCTATATTCACTTCTGAAATGGGAGATACTATATATTCACTTCTGAAATGGGAGAGACTCTATATTCACTTCTAAAATAGGAGATACTCTATATTCACTTCTGAAATGGGAGATACTATATATTCACTTCTGAAATGGGAGATACCCTATATTCACTTCTGAAATGGGAGATACTCTATATTCACTTCTGAAATGGGAGATACTCTATATTCACTTCTGAAATGGGAGATACTCTATATTCACTTCTGAAATGGGAGATACTCTATATTCACTTCTGAAATGGGAGATACTCTATATTCACTTCTGAAATGGGAGATACTCTATGTTCACTTCTGAAATGGGAGATACTCTATATTCACTTCTGAAATGGGAGATAATCTATATTCACTTCTGAAATGGGAGATACTCTATATTCACTTCTGAAATGGGAGATACTCTATATTCACTTCTGAAATGGGAGATACTCTATATTCACTTCTGAAATGAAAGATACTCTATATTCATATCTAAAATGGGAGATACTCTATATTCACTTCTGAAATGGGAGATACTCTATATTCACTTCTGAAATGGGAGATACTCTATATTCACTTCTGAAATGGGAGATACTATATATTCACTTCTGAAATGGGAGATACTCTATATTCACTTCTGAAATGGGAGATACTCTATATTCACTTCTGAAATGGGAGATACTCTATATTCACTTCTGAAATGGGAGATACTCTATATTCACTTCTGAAATGGGAGATACTCTATATTCACTTCTAAAATAGGAGATACTCTATATTCACTTCTGAAATGGGAGATACTATATATTCACTTCTGAAATGGGAGAGACTCTATATTCACTTCTAAAATAGGAGATACTCTATATTCACTTCTGAAATGGGAGATACTATATATTCACTTCTGAAATGGGAGATACCCTATATTCGCTTCTGAAATGGGAGATACTCTATATTCACTTCTGAAATGGGAGATACTCTATATTCACTTCTGAAATGGGAGATACTCTATATTCACTTCTGAAATGGGAGATACTCTATATTCACTTCTGAAATGGGAGATACTCTATATTCACTTCTGAAATGGGAGATACTCTATGTTCACTTCTGAAATGGGAGATACTCTATATTCACTTCTGAAATGGGAGATAATCTATATTCACTTCTGAAATGGGAGATACTCTATATTCACTTCTGAAATGGGAGATACTCTATATTCACTTCTGAAATGGGAGATACTCTATATTCACTTCTGAAATGAAAGATACTCTATATTCATATCTAAAATGGGAGATACTCTATATTCACTTCTGAAATGGGAGATACTCTATATTCACTTCTGAAATGGGAGATACTCTATATTCACTTCTGAAATGGGAGATACTCTATATTCACTTCTGAAATGGGAGATACTCTATATTCACTTCTGAAATGGGAGATACTCTATATTCACTTCTGAAATAGGAGATACTCTATATTCACTTTTGAAATGGGAGATACTCTATATTCACTTCTGAAATGGGAGATAGTCTATATTCACTTCTGAAATGGGAGATACTCTATATTCACTTCTGAAATGGGGATACTATGGGAGACACTCTATATTCACTTCTGAAATGGGAGATACTCTATATTCACTTCTGAAATGGGAGATTCTCTATATTCACTTCTGAAATAGGAAATACTCTATATTCACTTCTGAAATGGGAGATACTCTATATTCACTTCTGAAATAGGAGATTCTCTATGTTCACTTCTGAAATGGGAGATACTCTATATTCACTTCTGAAATGGGAGATACTCTATATTCACTTCTGAAATGGGAGATACTCTATGTTCACTTCTGAAATGGGAGATACTCTATATCCACTTCTGAGATGGGAGATAATCTATATTCACTTCTGAAATCGGAGATACTCTATATTCACTTCTGAAATGGGAGATACTCTATATTCACTTCTGAAATAAAAGATACTCTATATTCACTTCTAAAATGGGAGAAACTCTATATTCACTTCTGAAATAGGAGATACTCTATATTCATTTCTGAAATGGGAGATACTCTATATTCACTTCTGAAATGGGAGATACTCTATATTCACTTCTGAAATGGGAGATACTCTATATTCACTTCTGAAATGGGAGATACTCTATATTCACTTCTGAAATGGGAGATACTCTATATTCACTTCTGAAATGGGAGATACTCTATATTCACTTCTGAAATGGGAGATACTCTATATTCACTTCTGAAATGGGAGATACTCTATATTCACTTCTGAAATGGGAGATACTCTATATTCACTTCTGAAATGGGAGATACTCTATATTCACTTCTGAAATGGGAGATACTCTATATTCACTTCTGAAATGGGAGAGACTCTATATTCACTTCTGAAATGGGAGAGACTCTATATTCACTTCTGAAATGGGAGAGACTCTATATTTACTTCTGAAATGGGAGATACTAAATATTCACTTCTGAAATGGGAGATACTATATATTCACTTCTGAAATGGGAGATACTCTATATTCACTTCTGAAATGGGAGATACTCTATATTCACTTCTGAAATGGGAGATACTCTATATTCACTTCTGAAATGGGAGACACTCTATATTCACTTCTGAAATGGGAGATACTCTATAATCACTTCTGAAATGGGAGATACTCTATATTCACTTCTGAAATGGGAGAGACTCTATATTTACTTCTGAAATGGGAGATACTCTATATTCACTTCTGAAATGGGAGATACTCTATATTCACTTCTGAAATGGGAGACACTCTATATTCACTTCTGAAATGGGAGATACTCTATATTCACTTCTGAAATGGGAGAGACTCTATATTTACTTCTGAAATGGGAGATACTAAATATTCACTTCTGAAATGCGAGATAATCTATATTTACTTCTGAAATGGGAGATACTCTATATTCACTTCTGAAATGGGAGATACTCTATATTCACTTCTGAAATAAAAGATACTCTATATTCACTTCTAAAATGGGAGATACTCTATATGCACTTCTGAAATGGGAGATTCTCTATATTCACTTCTGAAATGGGAGATAATCTATATTCACTTCTGAAATGGGAGATACTCTATATTCACTTCTGAAATGGGAGAGACTCTATATTCACTTCTGAAATGGGAGATACTCTATATTCACTTCTGAAATGGGAGAGACTCTATATTTACTTCTGAAATGGGAGATACTCTATATTCACTTCTGAAATGGGAGATACTCTATATTCACTTCTGAAATGCGAGATAATCTATATTCACTTCTGAAATGGGAGATACTCTATATTCACTTCTGAAATGGGAGATACTCTATATTCACTTCTGAAATAAAAGATACTCTATATTCACTTCTAAAATGGGAGATACTCTATATTCACTTCTGAAATAGGAGATACTCTATATTCATTTCTGAAATGGGAGAAACTCTATGTGCACTTCTGAAATGGGAGATTCTCTATATTCACTTCTGAAATGGGAGATAATCTATATTCACTTCTGAAATGGGAGATACTCTATATTCACTTCTGAAATGGGAGATACTCTATATTCACTTCTGAAATGGGAGATACTCTATGTTCACTTCTGAAATGGGAGATACTCTATGTTCACTTCTGAAATGGGAGATACTCTATATTCACTTCTGAAATGGGAGATACTCTATATTCACTTCTGAAATGGGAGAGACTCTATATTCACTTCTGAAATGGGAGATACTCTATATTCACTTCTGAAATGGGAGATACTCTATATTCACTTCTGAAATGGGAGAAACTCTATATTCACTTCTGAAATGGGAGATACTCTATATTCACTTCTGAAATGGGAGAAACTCTATATTCACTTCTGAAATGGGAGATACTCTATATTCACTTCTGAAATGGGAGATACTCTATATTCACTTCTGAAATGGGAGATACTCTATATTCACTTCTGAAATGGGAGATACTCTATATTCACTTCTGAAATGGGAGATACTCTATATTCACTTCTGATATGAGAGATACTCTATATTCACTTCTGAAATGGGAGATACTCTATATTCACTTCTGAAATGGGAGATACTCTATGTTCACTTCTGAAATGGGAGATACTATATATTCACTACTGAAGTGGGAGATACTCTATATTCACTTCTGAAATAGGAGATTCTCTATATTCGCTTCTGAAATGGGAGATACTCTATATTCACTTCTGATATGGGAGATACTCTATATTCACTTCTGAAAGGGGAGATACTCTATATTCACTTCTGAAATGGGAGATACTCTATATTCACTTCTGAAATGGGAGATACTCTATATTCACTTCTGAAATGGGAGATACTCTATATTCACTTCTGAAATGGGAGATACTCTATATTCACTTCTGAAATGTGAGATACTCTATGTTCACTTCTGAAATGGGAGATACTCTATATTAACTTCTGAAATGGGAGATACTCTATGTTCACTTCTGAAATGGGAGATACTCTATATTCACTTCTGAAATGGGAGATACTCTATATTCACTTCTGAAATGGGAGATACTCTATATTCACTTCTGAAATGGGAGATACTCTATATTCACTTCTGAAATGGGAAATACTCTATATTCACTTCTGATATGGGAGATACTCTATATTCACTTCTGAAATGGGAGAAACTCTATATTCACTTCTGAAATGGGAGAAACTCTATATTCACTTCTGAAATGGGAGATACTCTATATTCACTTCTGAAATGGGAGATACTCTATATTCACTTCTGAAATGGGAAATACTCTATATTCACTTCTGAAATGGGAGATACTCTATATTCACTTTTGAAATAGGAGATTCTCTATATTCACTTCTGATATGGGAGAAACTCTATATTCACTTCTGAAATGGGAGATACTCTGTATTCACTTCTGAAATGGGAGATACTCTATATTCACTTCTGATATGGGAGATACTCTATATTCACTTCTGAAATGGGAGATACTATATATTCACTTCTGAAATGGGAGATACTCTATATTCACTTCTGAAATGGGAGATACTCTATATTCACTTCTGAAATGGGAGATACTCTATATTCACTTCTGAAATTGGAGATACTCTATATTCACTTCTGAAATGGGAGATACTCTATATTCACTTCTGAAATGGGAGATACTATATATTCACTTCTGAAATGGGAGATACTCTATATTCACTTCTGAAAAGGAGATACTATATATTCACTTCTGAAATGGGAGATACTCTATATTCACTTCTGAAATGGGAGATACTCTATATTCACTTCTGAAATGGGAGATACTCTATATTCACTTCTAAAATGGGAGATACTCTATATTCACTTCTGAAATAGGAGATACTCTATATTCATTTCTGAAATGGGAGATACTCTATATTCACTTCTGAAATGGGAGATACTCTATATTCACTTCTAAAATGGGAGATACTCTATGTTCACTTCTGAAATGGGAGATACTCTATATTCACTTCTAAAATGGGAGATACTCTATATTCACTTCTGAAATAGGAGATACTCTATATTCATTTCTGAAATGGGAGATACTCTATATTCACTTCTGAAATGGGAGATACTCTATATTCACTTCTGAAATGGGAGATACTCTATATTCACTTCTGAAATGGGAGATACTCTATATGCACCTCTGAAATGGGAGATACTCTATATTCACTTCTGAAATGGGAGAGACTCTATTTTCACTTCTGAAATGGGAGATACTCTATATTCACTTCTGAAATGGGAGATACTCTATATTCACTTCTGAAATGGGAGATACTCTATATTCACTTCTGATATGGGAGAAACTCTATATTCACTTCTGAAATGGGAGATACTCTGTATTCACTTCTGAAATGGGAGATACTCTATGTTCACTTCTGATATGGGAGATACTCTATATTCACTTCTGAAATGGGAGATACTATATATTCACTTCTGAAATGGGAGATACTCTATATTCACTTCTGAAATGGGAGATACTCTATATTCACTTCTGAAATGGGAGATACTCTATATTCACTTCTGAAATGGGAGATACTCTATATTCCCTTCTGAAATGGGAGATACTCTATATTCACTTCTGAAATGGGAGATACTCTATATTCACTTCTGAAATGGGAGATACTCTATGTTCACTTCTGAAATGGGAGATACTCTATATCCACTTCTGAGATGGGAGATAATCTATATTCACTTCTGAAATCGGAGATACTCTATATTCACTTCTGAAATGGGAGATACTCTATATTCACTTCTGAAATAAAAGATACTCTATATTCACTTCTAAAATGGGAGAAACTCTATATTCACTTCTGAAATAGGAGATACTCTATATTCATTTCTGAAATGGGAGATACTCTATATGCACTTCTGAAATGGGAGATACTCTATATTCACTTCTGAAATGGGAGATACTCTATATTCACTTCTGAAATGGGAGATACTCTATATTCACTTCTGAAATGGGAGATACTCTATGTTCACTTCTGAAATGGGAGATACTCTATATTCACTTCTGAAATGGGAGATACTCTATGTTCACTTCTGAAATGGGAGATACTCTATATTCACTTCTGAAATGGGAGATACTCTATATTCACTTCTGAAATGGGAGATACTCTATATTCACTTCTGAAATGGGAGATACTCTATATTCACTTCTGAAATGGGAGAGACTCTATATTCACTTCTGAAATGGGAGAGACTCTATATTCACTTCTGAAATGGGAGAGACTCTATATTTACTTCTGAAATGGGAGATACTAAATATTCACTTCTGAAATGGGAGATACTATATATTCACTTCTGAAATGGGAGATACTCTATATTCACTTCTGAAATGGGAGATACTCTATATTCACTTCTGAAATGGGAGATACTCTATATTCACTTCTGAAATGGGAGACACTCTATATTCACTTCTGAAATGGGAGATACTCTATAATCACTTCTGAAATGGGAGATACTCTATATTCACTTCTGAAATGGGAGAGACTCTATATTTACTTCTGAAATGGGAGATACTCTATATTCACTTCTGAAATGGGAGATACTCTATATTCACTTCTGAAATGGGAGACACTCTATATTCACTTCTGAAATGGGAGATACTCTATATTCACTTCTGAAATGGGAGAGACTCTATATTTACTTCTGAAATGGGAGATACTAAATATTCACTTCTGAAATGCGAGATAATCTATATTTACTTCTGAAATGGGAGATACTCTATATTCACTTCTGAAATGGGAGATACTCTATATTCACTTCTGAAATAAAAGATACTCTATATTCACTTCTAAAATGGGAGATACTCTATATGCACTTCTGAAATGGGAGATTCTCTATATTCACTTCTGAAATGGGAGATAATCTATATTCACTTCTGAAATGGGAGATACTCTATATTCACTTCTGAAATGGGAGAGACTCTATATTCACTTCTGAAATGGGAGATACTCTATATTCACTTCTGAAATGGGAGAGACTCTATATTTACTTCTGAAATGGGAGATACTCTATATTCACTTCTGAAATGGGAGATACTCTATATTCACTTCTGAAATGCGAGATAATCTATATTCACTTCTGAAATGGGAGATACTCTATATTCACTTCTGAAATGGGAGATACTCTATATTCACTTCTGAAATAAAAGATACTCTATATTCACTTCTAAAATGGGAGATACTCTATATTCACTTCTGAAATAGGAGATACTCTATATTCATTTCTGAAATGGGAGAAACTCTATGTGCACTTCTGAAATGGGAGATTCTCTATATTCACTTCTGAAATGGGAGATAATCTATATTCACTTCTGAAATGGGAGATACTCTATATTCACTTCTGAAATGGGAGATACTCTATATTCACTTCTGAAATGGGAGATACTCTATGTTCACTTCTGAAATGGGAGATACTCTATATTCACTTCTGAAATGGGAGATACTCTATGTTCACTTCTGAAATGGGAGATACTCTATATTCACTTCTGAAATGGGAGATACTCTATATTCACTTCTGAAATGGGAGAGACTCTATATTCACTTCTGAAATGGGAGATACTCTATATTCACTTCTGAAATGGGAGATACTCTATATTCACTTCTGAAATGGGAGATACTCTATATTCACTTCTGAAATGGGAGATACTCTATATTCACTTCTGAAATGGGAGAAACTCTATATTCACTTCTGAAATGGGAGATACTCTATATTCACTTCTGAAATGGGAGATACTCTATATTCACTTCTGAAATGGGAGATACTCTATATTCACTTCTGAAATGGGAGATACTCTATATTCACTTCTGAAATGGGAGATACTCTATATTCACTTCTGATATGAGAGATACTCTATATTCACTTCTGAAATGGGAGATACTCTATATTCACTTCTGAAATGGGAGATACTCTATGTTCACTTCTGAAATGGGAGATACTATATATTCACTACTGAAGTGGGAGATACTCTATATTCACTTCTGAAATAGGAGATTCTCTATATTCGCTTCTGAAATGGGAGATACTCTATATTCACTTCTGATATGGGAGATACTCTATATTCACTTCTGAAAGGGGAGATACTCTATATTCACTTCTGAAATGGGAGATACTCTATATTCACTTCTGAAATGGGAGATACTCTATATTCACTTCTGAAATGGGAGATACTCTATATTCACTTCTGAAATGGGAGATACTCTATATTCACTTCTGAAATGTGAGATACTCTATGTTCACTTCTGAAATGGGAGATACTCTATATTAACTTCTGAAATGGGAGATACTCTATGTTCACTTCTGAAATGGGAGATACTCTATATTCACTTCTGAAATGGGAGATACTCTATATTCACTTCTGAAATGGGAGATACTCTATATTCACTTCTGAAATGGGAGATACTCTATATTCACTTCTGAAATGGGAAATACTCTATATTCACTTCTGATATGGGAGATACTCTATATTCACTTCTGAAATGGGAGAAACTCTATATTCACTTCTGAAATGGGAGAAACTCTATATTCACTTCTGAAATGGGAGATACTCTATATTCACTTCTGAAATGGGAGATACTCTATATTCACTTCTGAAATGGGAAATACTCTATATTCACTTCTGAAATGGGAGATACTCTATATTCACTTTTGAAATAGGAGATTCTCTATATTCACTTCTGATATGGGAGAAACTCTATATTCACTTCTGAAATGGGAGATACTCTGTATTCACTTCTGAAATGGGAGATACTCTATATTCACTTCTGATATGGGAGATACTCTATATTCACTTCTGAAATGGGAGATACTATATATTCACTTCTGAAATGGGAGATACTCTATATTCACTTCTGAAATGGGAGATACTCTATATTCACTTCTGAAATGGGAGATACTCTATATTCACTTCTGAAATTGGAGATACTCTATATTCACTTCTGAAATGGGAGATACTCTATATTCACTTCTGAAATGGGAGATACTATATATTCACTTCTGAAATGGGAGATACTCTATATTCACTTCTGAAAAGGAGATACTATATATTCACTTCTGAAATGGGAGATACTCTATATTCACTTCTGAAATGGGAGATACTCTATATTCACTTCTGAAATGGGAGATACTCTATATTCACTTCTAAAATGGGAGATACTCTATATTCACTTCTGAAATAGGAGATACTCTATATTCATTTCTGAAATGGGAGATACTCTATATTCACTTCTGAAATGGGAGATACTCTATATTCACTTCTAAAATGGGAGATACTCTATGTTCACTTCTGAAATGGGAGATACTCTATATTCACTTCTAAAATGGGAGATACTCTATATTCACTTCTGAAATAGGAGATACTCTATATTCATTTCTGAAATGGGAGATACTCTATATTCACTTCTGAAATGGGAGATACTCTATATTCACTTCTGAAATGGGAGATACTCTATGTTCACTTCTGAAATGGGAGATACTCTATATTCACTTCTGAAATGGGAGATACTCTATATTCACTTCTGAAATGGGAGAGACTCTATTTTCACTTCTGAAATGGGAGATACTCTATATTCACTTCTGAAATGGGAGATACTCTATATTCACTTCTGAAATGGGAGATACTCTATATTCACTTCTGATATGGGAGAAACTCTATATTCACTTCTGAAATGGGAGATACTCTGTATTCACTTCTGAAATGGGAGATACTCTATGTTCACTTCTGATATGGGAGATACTCTATATTCACTTCTGAAATGGGAGATACTATATATTCACTTCTGAAATGGGAGATACTATATATTCACTTCTGAAATGGGAGATACTCTATATTCACTTCTGAAATGGGAGATACTCTATATTCACTTCTGAAATGGGAGATACTCTATATTCCCTTCTGAAATTGGAGATACTCTATATTCACTTCTGAAATGGGAGATACTCTATATTCACTTCTGAAATGGGAGATACTATATATTCACTTCTGAAATGGGAGATACTCTATATTCACTTCTGAAATGGAGATACTATATATTCACTTCTGAAATGGGAGATACTCTATATTCACTTCTGAAATGGGAGATACTCTATATTCACTTCTGAAATGGGAGATACTCTATATTCACTTCTGAAATGGGAGAGACTCTATATTCACTTCTGAAATGGGAGAGACTCTATATTCACTTCTGAAATGGGAGATACTCTATATTCACTTCTGAAATGGGAGATACTCTATATTCACTTCTGAAATGGGAGATACTATATATTCACTTCTGAAATGGGAGATACTCTATATTCACTTCTGAAATGGAGATACTATATATTCACTTCTGAAATGGGAGATACTCTATATTCACTTCTGAAATGGGAGATACTATATATTCACTTCTGAAATGGGAGATACTCTATATTCACTTCTGAAATGGGAGATACTCTATATTCACTTCTGAAATGGGAGATACTCTATATTCACTTCTGAAATGGGAGATACTCTATATTCACTTCTAAAATGGGAGATACTCTATATTCACTTCTGAAATAGGAGATACTCTATATTCATTTCTGAAATGGGAGATACTCTATATGCACTTCTGAAATGGGAGATTCTCTATATTCACTTCTGAAATGGGAGATACTCTATATTCACTTCTGAAATGGGAGATACTCTATATTCACTTCTGAAATGGGAGATACTCTATGTTCACTTCTGAAATGGGAGATACTCTATATTAACTTCTGAAATGGGAGATACTCTATGTTCACTTCTGAAATGGGAGATACTCTATATTCACTTTTGAAATGGGAGATACTCTATATTCACTTCTGAAATGGGAGATACTCTATATTCACTTCTGAAATGGGAGATACTCTATATTCACTTCTGAAATGGGAGATACTCTATATTCACTTCTGAAATGGGAGATACTCTATATTCACTTCTGATATGGGAGAAACTCTATATTCACTTCTGAAATGGGAGATACTCTGTATTCACTTCTGAAATGGGAGATACTCTATATTCACTTCTGATATGGGAGATACTCTATATTCACTTCTGAAATGGGAGATACTATATATTCACTTCTGAAATGGGAGATACTCTATATTCACTTCTGAAATGGGAGATACTCTATATTCACTTCTGAAATGGGAGATACTCTATATTCACTTCTGAAATTGGAGATACTCTATATTCACTTCTGAAATGGGAGATACTCTATATTCACTTCTGAAATGGGAGATACTATATATTCACTTCTGAAATGGGAGATACTCTATATTCACTTCCGAAATGGAGATACTATATATTCACTTCTGAAATGGGAGATACTCTATATGCACTTCTGAAATGGGAGATTCTCTATATTCACTTCTGAAATGGGAGATACTCTATATTCACTTCTGAAATGGGAGATACTCTATATTCACTTCTGAAATGGGAGATACTCTATATTCATTTCTGAAATGGGAGATACTCTATATTCACTTCTGAAATGGGAGATACTCTATATTCACTTCTAAAATGGGAGATACTCTATGTTCACTTCTGAAATGGGAGATACTCTATATTCACTTCTAAAATGGGAGATACTCTATATTCACTTCTGAAATAGGAGATACTCTATATTCATTTCTGAAATGGGAGATACTCTATATTCACTTCTGAAATGGGAGATACTCTATATTCACTTCTGAAATGGGAGATACTCTATGTTCACTTCTGAAATGGGAGATACTCTATATTCACTTCTAAAATGGGAGATACTCTATATTCACTTCTGAAATAGGAGATACTCTATATTCACTTCTGAAATGGGAGATACTCTATATTCACTTCTGAAATGGGAGATACTCTATATTCACTTCTGAAATGGGAGATACTCTATATTCACTTCTGAAATGGGAGATACTCTATATTAACTTCTGAAATGGGAGATACTCTATATTCACTTCTGAAATGGGAGATACTCTATATTCACTTCTGAAATGGGAGATACTCTATATTCACTTCTGAAATGGGAGATACTCTATTTTCACTTCTGAAATGGGAGATACTCTATATTCACTTCTGAAATGGGAGATACTCTATATTCACTTCTGAAATGGGAGATACTCTATATTCACTTCTGATATGGGAGAAACTCTATATTCACTTCTGAAATGGGAGATACTCTGTATTCACTTCTGAAATGGGAGATACTCTATGTTCACTTCTGATATGGGAGATACTCTATATTCACTTCTGAAATGGGAGATACTATATATTCACTTCTGAAATGGGAGATACTCTATATTCACTTCTGAAATGGGAGATACTCTATATTCACTTCTGAAATGGGAGATACTCTATATTCCCTTCTGAAATTGGAGATACTCTATATTCACTTCTGAAATGGGAGATACTCTATATTCACTTCTGAAATGGGAGATACTATATATTCACTTCTGAAATGGGAGATACTCTATATTCACTTCTGAAATGGAGATACTATATATTCACTTCTGAAATGGGAGATACTCTATATTCACTTCTGAAATGGGAGATACTCTATATTCACTTCTGAAATGGGAGATACTCTATATTCACTTCTGAAATGGGAGAGACTCTATATTCACTTCTGAAATGGGAGAGACTCTATATTCACTTCTGAAATGGGAGATACTCTATATTCACTTCTGAAATGGGAGATACTCTATATTCACTTCTGAAATGGGAGATACTATATATTCACTTCTGAAATGGGAGATACTCTATATTCACTTCCGAAATGGAGATACTATATATTCACTTCTGAAATGGGAGATACTCTATATTCACTTCTGAAATGGGAGATACTATATATTCACTTCTGAAATGGGAGATACTCTATATTCACTTCTGAAATGGGAGATACTCTATATTCACTTCTGAAATGGGAGATACTCTATATTCACTTCTGAAATGGGAGATACTCTATATTCACTTCTAAAATGGGAGATACTCTATATTCACTTCTGAAATAGGAGATACTCTATATTCATTTCTGAAATGGGAGATACTCTATATGCACTTCTGAAATGGGAGATTCTCTATATTCACTTCTGAAATGGGAGATACTCTATATTCACTTCTGAAATGGGAGATACTCTATATTCACTTCTGAAATGGGAGATACTCTATATTCACTTCTGAAATGGGAGATACTCTATATTAACTTCTGAAATGGGAGATACTCTATGTTCACTTCTGAAATGGGAGATACTCTATATTCACTTCTGAAATGGGAGATACTCTATATTCACTTCTGAAATGGGAGAGACTCTATATTCACTTCTGAAATGGGAGATACTCTATATTCACTTCTGAAATGGGAGATACTCTATATTCACTTCTGAAATGGGAGATACTCTATATTCACTTCTGATATGGGAGAAACTCTATATTCACTTCTGAAATGGGAGATACTCTGTATTCACTTCTGAAATGGGAGATACTCTATATTCACTTCTGATATGGGAGATACTCTATATTCACTTCTGAAATGGGAGATACTATATATTCACTTCTGAAATGGGAGATACTCTATATTCACTTCTGAAATGGGAGATACTCTATATTCACTTCTGAAATGGGAGATACTCTATATTCACTTCTGAAATTGGAGATACTCTATATTCACTTCTGAAATGGGAGATACTCTATATTCACTTCTGAAATGGGAGATACTATATATTCACTTCTGAAATGGGAGATACTCTATATTCACTTCTGAAATGGGAGATACTATATATTCACTTCTGAAATGGGAGATACTCTATATTCACTTCTGAAATGGGAGATACTCTATATTCACTTCTGAAATGGGAGATACTCTATATTCACTTCTGAAATGGGAGATACTCTATATTCACTTCTGAAATGGGAGAGACTCTATATTCACTTCTGAAATGGGAGATACTCTATATTCACTTCTGAAATGGGAGATACTCTATATTCACTTCTGAAATGGGAGATACTCTATATTCACTTCTGATATGGGAGAAACTCTATATTCACTTCTGAAATGGGAGATACTCTGTATTCACTTCTGAAATGGGAGATACTCTATATTCACTTCTGATATGGGAGATACTCTATATTCACTTCTGAAATGGGAGATACCATATATTCACTTCTGAAATGGGAGATACTCTATATTCACTTCTGAAATGGGAGATACTCTTTATTCACTTCTGAAATGGGAGATACTCTATATTCACTTCTGAAATTGGAGATACTCTATATTCACTTCTGAAATGGGAGATACTCTATATTCACTTCTGAAATGGGAGATACTATATATTCACTTCTGAAATGGGAGATACTCTATATTCACTTCTGAAATGGAGATACTATATATTCACTTCTGAAATGGGAGATACTCTATATTCACTTCTGAAATGGGAGATACTCTATATTCACTTCTGAAATGGGAGATACTCTATATTCACTTCTGAAATGGGAGAGACTCTATATTCACTTCTGAAATGGGAGAGACTCTATATTTACTTCTGAAATGGGAGATACTAAATATTCACTTCTGAAATGGGAGATACTATATATTCACTTCTGAAATGGGAGATACTCTATATTAACTTCTGAAATGGGAGATACTCTATATTCACTTCTGAAATGGGAGATACTCTATATTCACTTCTGAAATGGGAGATACTCTATATTCACTTCTGAAATGGGAGATACTCTATATTCACTTCTGAAATGGGAGAGACTCTATATTCACTTCTGAAATGGGAGATACTCTATATTCACTTCTGAAATGGGAGATACTCTATATTCACTTCTGAAATGGGAGATACTCTATATTCACTTCTGAAATGGGAGAAACTCTATATTCACTTCTGAAATGGGAGATACTCTATATTCACTTCTGAAATGGGAGATACTCTATATTCACTTCTGAAATGGGAGATACTCTATATTCACTTCTGATATGGGAGAAACTCTATATTCACTTCTGAAATGGGAGATACTCTGTATTCACTTCTGAAATAGGAGATTCTCTATATTCACTTCTGATATGGGAGAAACTCTATATTCACTTCTGAAATGGGAGATACTCTATATTCACTTCTGAAATGGGAGATACTCTATATTCACTTCTGAAATGGGAGATACTCTATATTCACTTCTGATATGAGAGATACTCTATATTCACTTCTGAAATGGGAGATACTCTATATTCACTTCTGAAATGGGAGATACTCTATATTCACTTCTGAAATGGGAGATACTATATATTCACTACTGAAGTGGGAGATACTCTATATTCACTTCTGAAATGGGAGATACTCTATATTCACTTCTGATATGGGAGATACTCTATATTCACTTCTGAAATGGGAGATACTATATATTCACTTCTGAAATGGGAGATACTCTATATTCACTTCTGAAATGGGAGATACTCTATATTCACTTCTGAAATGGGAGATACTCTATATTCACTTCTTAAATTGGAGATACTCTATATTCACTTCTGAAATGGGAGATACTCTATATTCACTTCTGAAATGGGAGATACTATATATTCACTTCTGAAATGGGAGATACTCTATATTCACTTCTGAAATGGAGATACTATATATTCACTTCTGAAATGGGAGATACTCTGTATTCACTTCTGAAATGGGAGATACTCTATATTCACTTCTGATATGGGAGATACTCTATATTCACTTCTGAAATGGGAGATACTATATATTCACTTCTGAAATGGGAGATACTCTATATTCACTTCTGAAATGGGAGATACTCTATATTCACTTCTGAAATGGGAGATACTCTATATTCACTTCTGAAATTGGAGATACTCTATATTCACTTCTGAAATGGGAGATACTCTATATTCACTTCTGAAATGGGAGATACTATATATTCACTTCTGAAATGGGAGATACTCTATATTCACTTCTGAAATGGAGATACTATATATTCACTTCTGAAATGGGAGATACTCTATATTCACTTCTGAAATGGGAGATACTCTATATTCACTTCTGAAATGGGAGATACTCTATATTCACTTCTGAAATGGGAGATACTCTATATTCACTTCTGAAATGGGAGAGACTCTATATTCACTTCTGAAATGGGAGATACTCTATATTCACTTCTGAAATGGGAGATACTCTATATTCACTTCTGAAATGGGAGATACTCTATATTCACTTCTGATATGGGAGAAACTCTATATTCACTTCTGAAATGGGAGATACTCTGTATTCACTTCTGAAATGGGAGATACTCTATATTCACTTCTGATATGGGAGATACTCTATATTCACTTCTGAAATGGGAGATACTATATATTCACTTCTGAAATGGGAGATACTCTATATTCACTTCTGAAATGGGAGATACTCTATATTCACTTCTGAAATGGGAGATACTCTATATTCACTTCTGAAATTGGAGATACTCTATATTCACTTCTGAAATGGGAGATACTCTATATTCACTTCTGAAATGGGAGATACTATATATTCACTTCTGAAATGGGAGATACTCTATATTCACTTCTGAAATGGAGATACTATATATTCACTTCTGAAATGGGAGATACTCTATATTCACTTCTGAAATGGGAGATACTCTATATTCACTTCTGAAATGGGAGATACTCTATATTCACTTCTGAAATGGGAGAGACTCTATATTCACTTCTGAAATGGGAGAGACTCTATATTTACTTCTGAAATGGGAGATACTAAATATTCACTTCTGAAATGGGAGATACTATATATTCACTTCTGAAATGGGAGATACTCTATATTCACTTCTGAAATGGGAGATACTCTATATTCACTTCTGAAATGGGAGATACTCTATATTCACTTCTGAAATGGGAGATACTCTATATTCACTTCTGAAATGGGAGATACTCTATATTCACTTCTGAAATGGGAGATACTCTATATTCACTTCTGAAATGGGAGATACTCTATATTCACTTCTGAAATGGGAGATACTCTA
Organism: Salvelinus alpinus; assembly: GCF_045679555.1. Lineage (NCBI taxonomy): Eukaryota > Metazoa > Chordata > Actinopteri > Salmoniformes > Salmonidae > Salvelinus > Salvelinus alpinus. Next base: position 3,721,305 of record NC_092086.1, on the reverse strand, counting down.
TATTCACTTCTGAAATGGGAGATACTCTATATTCACTTCTGAAATGGGAGATACTCTATATTCACTTCTGAAATGGGAGATACTCTATATTCACTTCTGAAATGGGAGATACTCTATATTCACTTCTGAAATGGGAGATACTCTATATTCACTTCTGATATGGGAGAAACTCTATATTCACTTCTGAAATGGGAGATACTCTGTATTCACTTCTGAAATAGGAGATTCTCTATATTCACTTCTGATATGGGAGAAACTCTATATTCACTTCTGAAATGGGAGATACTCTATATTCACTTCTGAAATGGGAGATACTCTATATTCACTTCTGAAATGGGAGATACTCTATATTCACTTCTGATATGAGAGATACTCTATATTCACTTCTGAAATGGGAGATACTCTATATTCACTTCTGAAATGGGAGATACTCTATATTCACTTCTGAAATGGGAGATACTATATATTCACTACTGAAGTGGGAGATACTCTATATTCACTTCTGAAATGGGAGATACTCTATATTCACTTCTGATATGGGAGATACTCTATATTCACTTCTGAAATGGGAGATACTATATATTCACTTCTGAAATGGGAGATACTCTATATTCACTTCTGAAATGGGAGATACTCTATATTCACTTCTGAAATGGGAGATACTCTATATTCACTTCTGAAATTGGAGATACTCTATATTCACTTCTGAAATGGGAGATACTCTATATTCACTTCTGAAATGGGAGATACTATATATTCACTTCTGAAATGGGAGATACTCTATATTCACTTCTGAAATGGAGATACTATATATTCACTTCTGAAATGGGAGATACTCTATATTCACTTCTGAAATGGGAGATACTCTATATTCACTTCTGAAATGGGAGATACTCTATATTCACTTCTGAAATGGGAGATACTCTATATTCACTTCTGAAATGGGAGATACTCTATATTCACTTCTGAAATGGGAGAGACTCTATATTTACTTCTGAAATGGGAGATACTCTATATTCACTTCTGAAATGGGAGATACTCTATATTCACTTCTGAAATGGGAGATACTCTATATTCACTTCTGAAATGGGAGATACTCTATATTCACTTCTGAAATGGGAGATACTCTATATTCACTTCTGAAATGGGAGATACTCTATATTCACTTCTGAAATGGGAGATACTCTATATTAACTTCTGAAATGGGAGATACTCTATGTTCACTTCTGAAATGGGAGATACTCTATATTCACTTCTGAAATGGGAGATACTCTATATTCACTTCTGAAATGGGAGAGACTCTATATTCACTTCTGAAATGGGAGATACTCTATATTCACTTCTGAAATGGGAGATACTATATATTCACTTCTGAAATGGGAGATACTCTATATTCACTTCTGAAATGGGAGATACTCTATATTCACTTCTGAAATGGGAGATACTCTATATTCACTTCTGAAATGGGAGAGACTCTATATTCACTTCTGAAATGGGAGATACTCTATATTCACTTCTGAAATGGGAGAGACTCTATATTCACTTCTGAAATGGGAGATACTCTATATTCACTTCTGAAATGGGAGATACTCTATATTCACTTCTGAAATGGGAGATACTCTATATTCACTTCTGAAATGGGAGATACTCTATATTCACTTCTGAAATGGGAGATACTCTATATTCACTTCTGAAATGGAGATACTCTATATTCACTTCTGAAATGGGAGATACTCTATATTCACTTCTGAAATGGGAGATACTATATATTCACTTCTGAAATGGGAGATACTCTATATTCACTTCTGAAATGGGAGATACTCTATATTCACTTCTGAAATGGGAGATACTCTATATTCACTTCTGAAATGGGAGATACTCTATATTCACTTCTAAAATGGGAGATACTCTATATTCACTTCTGAAATAGGAGATACTCTATATTCATTTCTGAAATGGGAGATACTCTATATGCACTTCTGAAATGGGAGATTCTCTATATTCACTTCTGAAATGGGAGATACTCTATATTCACTTCTGAAATGGGAGATACTCTATATTCACTTCTGAAATGGGAGATACTCTATATTCACTTCTGAAATGGGAGATACTCTATATTAACTTCTGAAATGGGAGATACTCTATGTTCACTTCTGAAATGGGAGATACTCTATATTCACTTCTGAAATGGGAGATACTCTATATTCACTTCTGAAATGGGAGAGACTCTATATTCACTTCTGAAATGGGAGATACTCTATATTCACTTCTGAAATGGGAGATACTCTATATTCACTTCTGAAATGGGAGATACTCTATATTCACTTCTGATATGGGAGAAACTCTATATTCACTTCTGAAATGGGAGATACTCTGTATTCACTTCTGAAATGGGAGATACTCTATATTCACTTCTGATATGGGAGATACTCTATATTCACTTCTGAAATGGGAGATACTATATATTCACTTCTGAAATGGGAGATACTCTATATTCACTTCTGAAATGGGAGATACTCTATATTCACTTCTGAAATGGGAGATACTCTATATTCACTTCTGAAATTGGAGATACTCTATATTCACTTCTGAAATGGGAGATACTCTATATTCACTTCTGAAATGGGAGATACTATATATTCACTTCTGAAATGGGAGATACTCTATATTCACTTCTGAAATGGGAGATACTATATATTCACTTCTGAAATGGGAGATACTCTATATTCACTTCTGAAATGGGAGATACTCTATATTCACTTCTGAAATGGGAGATACTCTATATTCACTTCTGAAATGGGAGATACTCTATATTCACTTCTGAAATGGGAGAGACTCTATATTCACTTCTGAAATGGGAGATACTCTATATTCACTTCTGAAATGGGAGATACTCTATATTCACTTCTGAAATGGGAGATACTCTATATTCACTTCTGATATGGGAGAAACTCTATATTCACTTCTGAAATGGGAGATACTCTGTATTCACTTCTGAAATGGGAGATACTCTATATTCACTTCTGAAATGGGAGATACTCTATATTCACTTCTGAAATGGGAGATACTATATATTCACTTCTGAAATGGGAGATACTCTATATTCACTTCTGAAATGGGAGATACTCTATATTCACTTCTGAAATGGGAGATACTCTATATTCACTTCTGAAATGGGAGATACTCTATATTCACTTCTGAAATGGGAGATACTCTATATTCACTTCTGAAATGGGAGATACTCTATATTCACTTCTGAAATGGGAGAGACTCTATATTCACTTCTGAAATGGGAGATACTCTATATTCACTTCTGAAATGGGAGATACTCTATATTCACTTCTGAAATGGGAGATACTCTATATTCACTTCTGATATGGGAGAAACTCTATATTCACTTCTGAAATGGGAGATACTCTGTATTCACTTCTGAAATGGGAGATACTCTATATTCACTTCTGATATGGGAGATACTCTATATTCACTTCTGAAATGGGAGATACTATATATTCACTTCTGAAATGGGAGATACTCTATATTCACTTCTGAAATGGGAGATACTCTATATTCACTTCTGAAATGGGAGATACTCTATATTCACTTCTGAAATTGGAGATACTCTATATTCACTTCTGAAATGGGAGATACTCTATATTCACTTCTGAAATGGGAGATACTATATATTCACTTCTGAAATGGGAGATACTCTATATTCACTTCTGAAATGGAGATACTATATATTCACTTCTGAAATGGGAGATACTCTATATTCACTTCTGAAATGGGAGATACTCTATATTCACTTCTGAAATGGGAGATACTCTATATTCACTTCTGAAATGGGAGATACTCTATATTCACTTCTGAAATGGGAGAGACTCTATATTCACTTCTGAAATGGGAGATACTCTATATTCACTTCTGAAATGGGAGATACTCTATATTCACTTCTGAAATGGGAGATACTCTATATTCACTTCTGAAATGGGAGATACTCTATATTCACTTCTGAAATGGGAGATACTCTATATTCACTTCTGAAATGGGAGATACTCTATATTCACTTCTGAAATGGGAGATACTCTATATTCACTTCTGAAATGGGAGATACTATATATTCACTTCTGAAATGGGAGATACTCTATATTCACTTCTGAAATGGAGATACTATATATTCACTTCTGAAATGGGAGATACTCTATATTCACTTCTGAAATGGGAGATACTCTATATTCACTTCTGAAATGGGAGATACTCTATATTCACTTCTGAAATGGGAGATACTCTATATTCACTTCTGAAATGGGAGAGACTCTATATTCACTTCTGAAATGGGAGATACTCTATATTCACTTCTGAAATGGGAGATACTCTATATTCACTTCTGAAATGGGAGATACTCTATATTCACTTCTGATATGGGAGAAACTCTATATTCACTTCTGAAATGGGAGATACTCTGTATTCACTTCTGAAATGGGAGATACTCTATATTCACTTCTGATATGGGAGATACTCTATATTCACTTCTGAAATGGGAGATACCATATATTCACTTCTGAAATGGGAGATACTCTATATTCACTTCTGAAATGGGAGATACTCTATATTCACTTCTGAAATGGGAGATACTCTATATTCACTTCTGATATGGGAGAAACTCTATATTCACTTCTGAAATGGGAGATACTCTGTATTCACTTCTGAAATGGGAGATACTCTATATTCACTTCTGATATGGGAGATACTCTATATTCACTTCTGAAATGGGAGATACCATATATTCACTTCTGAAATGGGAGATACTCTATATTCACTTCTGAAATGGGAGATACTCTTTATTCACTTCTGAAATGGGAGATACTCTATATTCACTTCTGAAATTGGAGATACTCTATATTCACTTCTGAAATGGGAGATACTCTATATTCACTTCTGAAATGGGAGATACTATATATTCACTTCTGAAATGGGAGATACTCTATATTCACTTCTGAAATGGAGATACTATATATTCACTTCTGAAATGGGAGATACTCTATATTCACTTCTGAAATGGGAGATACTCTATATTCACTTCTGAAATGGGAGATACTCTATATTCACTTCTGATATGGGAGATACTCTATATTCACTTCTGAAATGGGAGATACCATATATTCACTTCTGAAATGGGAGATACTCTATATTCACTTCTGAAATTGGAGATACTCTATATTCACTTCTGAAATGGGAGATACTCTATATTCACTTCTGAAATGGGAGATACTATATATTCACTTCTGAAATGGGAGATACTCTATATTCACTTCTGAAATGGAGATACTATATATTCACTTCTGAAATGGGAGATACTCTATATTCACTTCTGAAATGGGAGATACTCTATATTCACTTCTGAAATGGGAGATACTCTATATTCACTTCTGAAATGGGAGATACTCTATATTCACTTCTGAAATGGGAGATACTCTATATTCACTTCTGAAATGGGAGATACTCTATATTCACTTCTGAAATGGGAGATACTCTATATTCACTTCTGAAATGGGAGATACTCTATATTCACTTCTGATATGGGAGAAACTCTATATTCACTTCTGAAATGGGAGATACTCTGTATTCACTTCTGAAATGGGAGATACTCTATATTCACTTCTGATATGGGAGATACTCTATATTCACTTCTGAAATGGGAGATACCATATATTCACTTCTGAAATGGGAGATACTCTATATTCACTTCTGAAATGGGAGATACTCTTTATTCACTTCTGAAATGGGAGATACTCTATATTCACTTCTGAAATTGGAGATACTCTATATTCACTTCTGAAATGGGAGATACTCTATATTCACTTCTGAAATGGGAGATACTATATATTCACTTCTGAAATGGGAGATACTCTATATTCACTTCTGAAATGGAGATACTATATATTCACTTCTGAAATGGGAGATACTCTATATTCACTTCTGAAATGGGAGATACTCTATATTCACTTCTGAAATGGGAGATACTCTATATTCACTTCTGAAATGGGAGATACTCTATATTCACTTCTGAAATGGGAGATACTCTATATTCACTTCTGAAATGGGAGATACTCTATGTTCACTTCTGAAATGGGAGATACTCTATATTCACTTCTGAAATGGGAGATACTCTATATTCACTTCTGAAATGGGAGATACTCTATATTCACTTCTGAAATGGGAGAGACTCTATATTCACTTCTGAAATGGGAGATACTCTATATTCACTTCTGAAATGGGAGATACTCTATATTCACTTCTGAAATGGGAGATACTCTATATTCACTTCTGATATGGGAGAAACTCTATATTCACTTCTGAAATGGGAGATACTCTGTATTCACTTCTGAAATGGGAGATACTCTATATTCACTTCTGATATGGGAGATACTCTATATTCACTTCTGAAATGGGAGATACCATATATTCACTTCTGAAATGGGAGATACTCTATATTCACTTCTGAAATGGGAGATACTCTTTATTCACTTCTGAAATGGGAGATACTCTATATTCACTTCTGAAATGGGAGATACTCTATATTCACTTCTGAAATGGGAGATACTCTATATTCACTTCTGAAATGGGAGATACTCTATATTCACTTCTGAAATGGGAGATACTCTATATTCACTTCTGAAATGGGAGATACTATATATTCACTTCTGAAATGGGAGATACTCTATATTCACTTCTGAAATGGGAGATACTCTATATTCACTTCTGAAATGGGAGATACTCTATATTCACTTCTGAAATGGGAGATACTCTATATTCACTTCTGAAATGGGAGATACTCTATATTCACTTCTGAAATGGGAGATACTCTATGTTCACTTCTGAAATGGGAGATACTCTATATTCACTTCTGAAATGGGAGATACTCTATATTCACTTCTGAAATGGGAGAGACTCTATATTCACTTCTGAAATGGGAGATACTCTATATTCACTTCTGAAATGGGAGATACTCTATATTCACTTCTGAAATGGGAGATACTCTATATTCACTTCTGAAATGGGAGAAACTCTATATTCACTTCTGAAATGGGAGATACTCTATATTCACTTCTGATATGGGAGAAACTCTATATTCACTTCTGAAATGGGAGATACTCTGTATTCACTTCTGAAATAGGAGATTCTCTATATTCACTTCTGATATGGGAGAAACTCTATATTCACTTCTGAAATGGGAGATACTCTGTATTCACTTCTGAAATGGGAGATACTCTATATTCACTTCTGATATGGGAGATACTCTATATTCACTTCTGAAATGGGAGATACTCTATATTCACTTCTGAAATGGGAGATACTCTATATTCACTTCTGATATGAGAGATACTCTATATTCACTTCTGAAATGGGAGATACTCTATATTCACTTCTGAAATGGGAGATACTCTATATTCACTTCTGAAATGGGAGATACTATATATTCACTACTGAAGTGGGAGATACTCTATATTCACTTCTGAAATGGGAGATACTCTATATTCACTTCTGATATGGGAGATACTCTATATTCACTTCTGAAATGGGAGATACTATATATTCACTTCTGAAATGGGAGATACTCTTTATTCACTTCTGAAATGGGAGATACTCTATATTCACTTCTGAAATGGGAGATACTCTATATTCACTTCTGAAATTGGAGATACTCTATATTCACTTCTGAAATGGGAGATACTCTATATTCACTTCTGAAATGGGAGATACTATATATTCACTTCTGAAATGGGAGATACTCTATATTCACTTCTGAAATGGAGATACTCTATATTCACTTCTGAAATGGGAGATACTCTATATTCACTTCTGAAATGGGAGATACTCTATATTCACTTCTGAAATGGGAGATACTCTATATTCACTTCTGAAATGGGAGATACTCTATATTCACTTCTGAAATGGGAGAGACTCTATATTCACTTCTGAAATGGGAGAGACTCTATATTTACTTCTGAAATGGGAGATACTCTATATTCACTTCTGAAATGGGAGATACTTTATATTCACTTCTGAAATGGGAGATACTCTATATTCACTTCTGAAATGGGAGATACTCTATATTCACTTCTGAAATGGGAGATACTCTATATTCACTTCTGAAATGGGAGATACTCTATGTTCACTTCTGAAATGGGAGATACTCTATATTAACTTCTGAAATGGGAGATACTCTATGTTCACTTCTGAAATGGGAGATACTCTATATTCACTTCTGAAATGGGAGATACTCTATATTCACTTCTGAAATGGGAGAGACTCTATATTCACTTCTGAAATGGGAGATACTCTATATTCACTTCTGAAATGGGAGATACTCTATATTCACTTCTGAAATGGGAGATACTCTATATTCACTTCTGATATGGGAGAAACTCTATATTCACTTCTGAAATGGGAGATACTCTGTATTCACTTCTGAAATGGGAGATACTCTATATTCACTTCTGATATGGGAGATACTCTATATTCACTTCTGAAATGGGAGATACTATATATTCACTTCTGAAATGGGAGATACTCTATATTCACTTCTGAAATGGGAGATACTCTATATTCACTTCTGAAATGGGAGATACTCTATATTCACTTCTGAAATTGGAGATACTCTATATTCACTTCTGAAATGGGAGATACTATATATTCACTTCTGAAATGGGAGATACTATATATTCACTTCTGAAATGGGAGATACTCTATATTCACTTCTGAAATGGAGATACTATATATTCACTTCTGAAATGGGAGATACTCTATATTCACTTCTGAAATGGGAGATACTCTATATTCACTTCTGAAATGGGAGATACTCTATATTCCCTTCTGAAATGGGAGAGACTCTATATTCACTTCTGAAATGGGAGAGACTCTATATTTACTTCTGAAATGGGAGATACTAAATATTCACTTCTGAAATGGGAGATACTCTATATTCACTTCTGAAATGGGAGATACTCTATATTCACTTCTGAAATGGGAGATACTCTATATTCACTTCTGAAATGGGAGATACTCTATATTCACTTCTGAAATGGGAGATACTCTATATTCACTTCTGAAATGGGAGAGACTCTATATTCACTTCTGAAATGGGAGAGACTCTATATTCACTTCTGAAATGGGAGATACTCTATATTCACTTCTGAAATGGGAGATACTCTATATTCACTTCTGAAATGGGAGAAACTCTATATTCACTTCTGAAATGGGAGATACTCTATATTCACTTCTGAAATGGGAGAGACTCTATATTCACTTCTGAAATGGGAGATACTCTATATTCACTTCTGAAATGGGAGATACTCTATATTCACTTCTGAAATGGGAGATACTCTATATTCACTTCTGAAATGGGAGAAACTCTATATTCACTTCTGAAATGGGAGATACTCTATATTCACTTCTGAAATGGGAGATACTCTATATTCACTTCTGAAATGGGAGATACTCTATATTCACTTCTGAAATGGGAGATACTCTATATTCACTTCTGAAATGGGAGATACTCTATATTCACTTCTGAAATAGGAGATTCTCTATATTCACTTCTGATATGGGAGAAACTCTATATTCACTTCTGATATGGGAGATACTCTATATTCACTTCTGAAATGGGAGATACTCTATATTCACTTCTGAAATGGGAGAGACTCTATATTCACTTCTGAAATGGGAGATACTCTATATTCACTTCTGAAATGGGAGATACTCTATATTCACTTCTGAAATGGGAGATACTCTATATTCACTTCTGATATGGGAGAAACTCTATATTCACTTCTGAAATGGGAGATACTCTGTATTCACTTCTGAAATGGGAGATACTCTATATTCACTTCTGATATGGGAGATACTCTATATTCACTTCTGAAATGGGAGATACTATATATTCACTTCTGAAATGGGAGATACTCTATATTCACTTCTGAAATGGGAGATACTCTATATTCACTTCTGAAATGGGAGATACTCTATATTCACTTCTGAAATTGGAGATACTCTATATTCACTTCTGAAATGGGAGATACTATATATTCACTTCTGAAATGGGAGACACTATATATTCACTTCTGAAATGGGAGATACTCTATATTCACTTCTGAAATGGAGATACTATATATTCACTTCTGAAATGGGAGATACTCTATATTCACTTCTGAAATGGGAGATACTCTATATTCACTTCTGAAATGGGAGATACTCTATATTCCCTTCTGAAATGGGAGAGACTCTATATTCACTTCTGAAATGGGAGAGACTCTATATTTACTTCTGAAATGGGAGATACTAAATATTCACTTCTGAAATGGGAGATACTATATATTCACTTCTGAAATGGGAGATACTCTATATTCACTTCTGAAATGGGAGATACTCTATATTCACTTCTGAAATGGGAGATACTCTATGTTCACTTCTGAAATGGGAGATACTCTATATTCACTTCTGAAATGGGAGATACTCTATATTCACTTCTGAAATGGGAGAGACTCTATATTCACTTCTGAAATGGGAGATACTCTATATTCACTTCTGAAATGGGAGATACTCTATATTCACTTCTGAAATGGGAGAAACTCTATATTCACTTCTGAAATGGGAGATACTCTATATTCACTTCTGAAATGGGAGAGACTCTATATTCACTTCTGAAATGGGAGATACTCTATATTCACTTCTGAAATGGGAGATACTCTATATTCACTTCTGAAATGGGAGATACTCTATATTCACTTCTGAAATGGGAGAAACTCTATATTCACTTCTGAAATGGGAGATACTCTATATTCACTTCTGAAATGGGAGATACTCTATATTCACTTCTGAAATGGGAGATACTCTATATTCACTTCTGAAATGGGAGATACTCTATATTCACTTCTGAAATGGGAGATACTCTATATTCACTTCTGAAATAGGAGATTCTCTATATTCACTTCTGATATGGGAGAAACTCTATATTCATTTCTGAAATGGGAGATACTCTGTATTCACTTCTGAAATGGGAGATACTCTATATTCACTTCTGATATGGGAGATACTCTATATTCACTTCTGAAATGGGAGATACTCTATATTCACTTCTGAAATGGGAGATACTCTATATTCACTTCTGATATGAGAGATACTCTATATTCACTTCTGAAATGGGAGATACTCTATATTCACTTCTGAAATGGGAGATACTATATATTCACTACTGAAGTGGGAGATACTCTATATTCACTTCTGAAATGGGAGATACTCTATATTCACTTCTGAAATGGGAGATACTCTATATTCACTTCTGAAATGGGAGATACTCTATATTCACTTCTGAAATGGGAGATACTCTATATTCACTTCTGAAATGGGAGATACTCTATATTCACTTCTGAAATGGGAGAAACTCTATATTCACTTCTGAAATGGGAGATACTCTATATTCACTTCTGAAATGGGAGATACTATATATTCACTTCTGAAATGGGAGATACTATATATTCACTTCTGAAATGGGAGATACTCTATATTCACTTCTGAAATGGAGATACTATATATTCACTTCTGAAATGGGAGATACTCTATATTCACTTCTGAAATGGGAGATACTCTATATTCACTTCTGAAATGGGAGATACTCTATATTCACTTCTGAAATGGGAGAGACTCTATATTCACTTCTGAAATGGGAGAGACTCTATATTCACTTCTGATATGGGAGATACTCTATATTCACTTCTGAAATGGGAGATACTCTATATTCACTTCTGAAATGGGAGATACTCTATATTCACTTCTGATATGAGAGATACTCTATATTCACTTCTGAAATGGGAGATACTCTATATTCACTTCTGAAATGGGAGATACTCTATATTCACTTCTGAAATGGGAGATACTATATATTCACTACTGAAGTGGGAGATACTCTATATTCACTTCTGAAATGGGAGATACTCTATATTCACTTCTGAAATGGGAGATACTCTATATTCACTTCTGAAATGGGAGATACTCTATATTCACTTCTGAAATGGGAGATACTCTATATTCACTTCTGAAATGGGAGATACTCTATATTCACTTCTGAAATGGGAGAAACTCTATATTCACTTCTGAAATGGGAGATACTCTATATTCACTTCTGAAATGGGAGATACTATATATTCACTTCTGAAATGGGAGATACTATATATTCACTTCTGAAATGGGAGATACTCTATATTCACTTCTGAAATGGAGATACTATATATTCACTTCTGAAATGGGAGATACTCTATATTCACTTCTGAAATGGGAGATACTCTATATTCACTTCTGAAATGGGAGACACTCTATATTCACTTCTGAAATGGGAGATACTCTATATTCACTTCTGAAATGGGAGAGACTCTATATTTACTTCTGAAATGGGAGATACTAAATATTCACTTCTGAAATGGGAGATACTATATATTCACTTCTGAAATGGGAGATACTCTATATTCACTTCTGAAATGGGAGATACTCTATATTCACTTCTGAAATGGGAGATACTCTATATTCACTTCTGAAATGGGAGAAACTCTATATTCACTTCTGAAATGGGAGATACTCTATATTCACTTCTGAAATGGGAGATACTCTATATTCACTTCTGAAATGGGAGATACTCTATATTCACTTCTGAAATGGGAGATACTCTATATTCACTTCTGAAATGGGAGATACTCTATATTCACTTCTGAAATAGGAGATTCTCTATATTCACTTCTGATATGGGAGAAACTCTATATTCACTTCTGAAATGGGAGATACTCTGTATTCACTTCTGAAATGGGAGATACTCTATATTCACTTCTGATATGGGAGATACTCTATATTCACTTCTGAAATGGGAGATACTCTATATTCACTTCTGAAATGGGAGATACTCTATATTCACTTCTGATATGAGAGATACTCTATATTCACTTCTGAAATGGGAGATACTCTATATTCACTTCTAAAATGGGAGATACTATATATTCACTACTGAAGTGGGAGATACTCTATATTCACTTCTGAAATGGGAGATACTCTATATTCACTTCTGAAATGGGAGATACTCTATATTCACTTCTGAAATGGGAGATACTCTATATTCACTTCTGAAATGGGAGATACTCTATATTCACTTCTGAAATGGGAGATACTCTATATTCACTTCTGAAATTGGAGATACTCTATATTCACTTCTGAAATGGGAGATACTATATATTCACTTCTGAAATGGGAGACACTATATATTCACTTCTGAAATGGGAGATACTCTATATTCACTTCTGAAATGGAGATACTATATATTCACTTCTGAAATGGGAGATACTCTATATTCACTTCTGAAATGGGAGATACTCTATATTCACTTCTGAAATGGGAGATACTCTATATTCCCTTCTGAAATGGGAGAGACTCTATATTCACTTCTGAAATGGGAGAGACTCTATATTTACTTCTGAAATGGGAGATACTAAATATTCACTTCTGAAATGGGAGATACTATATATTCACTTCTGAAATGGGAGATACTCTATATTCACTTCTGAAATGGGAGATACTCTATATTCACTTCTGAAATGGGAGATACTCTATGTTCACTTCTGAAATGGGAGATACTCTATATTCACTTCTGAAATGGGAGATACTCTATATTCACTTCTGAAATGGGAGAGACTCTATATTCACTTCTGAAATGGGAGATACTCTATATTCACTTCTGAAATGGGAGATACTCTATATTCACTTCTGAAATGGGAGAAACTCTATATTCACTTCTGAAATGGGAGATACTCTATATTCACTTCTGAAATGGGAGAGACTCTATATTCACTTCTGAAATGGGAGATACTCTATATTCACTTCTGAAATGGGAGATACTCTATATTCACTTCTGAAATGGGAGATACTCTATATTCACTTCTGAAATGGGAGAAACTCTATATTCACTTCTGAAATGGGAGATACTCTATATTCACTTCTGAAATGGGAGATACTCTATATTCACTTCTGAAATGGGAGATTCTCTATATTCACTTCTGATATGGGAGAAACTCTATATTCATTTCTGAAATGGGAGATACTCTGTATTCACTTCTGAAATGGGAGATACTCTATATTCACTTCTGAAATGGGAGATACTCTATATTCACTTCTGAAATGGGAGATACTCTATATTCACTTCTGAAATGGGAGATACTCTATATTCACTTCTGAAATGGGAGAGACTCTATATTCACTTCTGAAATGGGAGATACTCTATATTCACTTCTGAAATGGGAGATACTCTATATTCACTTCTGAAATGGGAGAAACTCTATATTCACTTCTGAAATGGGAGATACTCTATATTCACTTCTGAAATGGGAGAGACTCTATATTCACTTCTGAAATGGGAGATACTCTATATTAAATTCTGAAATGGGAGATACTCTATATTCACTTCTGAAATGGGAGATACTCTATATTCACTTCTGAAATGGGAGAAACTCTATATTCACTTCTGAAATGGGAGATACTCTATATTCACTTCTGAAATGGGAGATACTCTATATTCACTTCTGAAATGGGAGATACTCTATATTCACTTCTGAAATGGGAGATACTCTATATTCACTTCTGAAATGGGAGATACTCTATATTCACTTCTGAAATAGGAGATTCTCTATATTCACTTCTGATATGGGAGAAACTCTATATTCATTTCTGAAATGGGAGATACTCTGTATTCACTTCTGAAATGGGAGATACTCTATATTCACTTCTGATATGGGAGATACTCTATATTCACTTCTGAAATGGGAGATACTCTATATTCACTTCTGAAATGGGAGATACTCTATATTCACTTCTGATATGAGAGATACTCTATATTCACTTCTGAAATGGGAGATACTCTATATTCACTTCTGAAATGGGAGATACTCTATATTCACTTCTGAAATGGGAGATACTATATATTCACTACTGAAGTGGGAGATACTCTATATTCACTTCTGAAATGGGAGATACTCTATATTCACTTCTGAAATGGGAGATACTCTATATTCACTTCTGAAATGGGAGATACTCTATATTCACTTCTGAAATGGGAGATACTCTATATTCACTTCTGAAATGGGAGATACTCTATATTCACTTCTGAAATGGGAGATACTCTATATTCACTTCTGAAATGGGAGATACTCTATATTCACTTCTGAAATGGGAGAAACTCTATATTCACTTCTGAAATGGGAGATACTCTATATTCACTTCTGAAATGGGAGATACTATATATTCACTTCTGAAATGGGAGATACTATATATTCACTTCTGAAATGGGAGATACTCTATATTCACTTCTGAAATGGAGATACTATATATTCACTTCTGAAATGGGAGATACTCTATATTCACTTCTGAAATGGGAGATACTCTATATTCACTTCTGAAATGGGAGATACTCTATATTCACTTCTGAAATGGGAGAGACTCTATATTCACTTCTGAAATGGGAGATACTCTATATTAAATTCTGAAATGGGAGATACTCTATATTCACTTCTGAAATGGGAGATACTCTATATTCACTTCTGAAATGGGAGATACTCTATATTCACTTCTGATATGAGAGATACTCTATATTCACTTCTGAAATGGGAGATACTCTATATTCACTTCTGAAATGGGAGATACTCTATATTCACTTCTGAAATGGGAGATACTATATATTCACTACTGAAGTGGGAGATACTCTATATTCACTTCTGAAATGGGAGATACTCTATATTCACTTCTGAAATGGGAGATACTCTATATTCACTTCTGAAATGGGAGATACTCTATATTCACTTCTGAAATGGGAGATACTCTATATTCACTTCTGAAATGGGAGATACTCTATATTCACTTCTGAAATGGGAGAAACTCTATATTCACTTCTGAAATGGGAGATACTCTATATTCACTTCTGAAATGGGAGATACTATATATTCACTTCTGAAATGGGAGATACTATATATTCACTTCTGAAATGGGAGATACTCTATATTCACTTCTGAAATGGAGATACTATATATTCACTTCTGAAATGGGAGATACTCTATATTCACTTCTGAAATGGGAGATACTCTATATTCACTTCTGAAATGGGAGACACTCTATATTCACTTCTGAAATGGGAGAGACTCTATATTCACTTCTGAAATGGGAGATACTCTATATTCACTTCTGAAATGGGAGATACTCTATATTCACTTCTGAAATGGGAGATACTATATATTCACTTCTGAAATGGGAGATACTCTATATTCACTTCTGAAATGGGAGATACTCTATATTCACTTCTGAAATGGGAGATACTCTATATTCACTTCTGAAATGGGAGAAACTCTATATTCACTTCTGAAATGGGAGATACTCTATATTCACTTCTGAAATGGGAGATACTCTATATTCACTTCTGAAATGGGAGATACTCTATATTCACTTCTGAAATGGGAGATACTCTATATTCACTTCTGAAATGGGAGATACTCTATATTCACTTCTGAAATAGGAGATTCTCTATATTCACTTCTGATATGGGAGAAACTCTATATTCACTTCTGAAATGGGAGATACTCTGTATTCACTTCTGAAATGGGAGATACTCTATATTCACTTCTGATATGGGAGATACTCTATATTCACTTCTGAAATGGGAGATACTCTATATTCACTTCTGAAATGGGAGATACTCTATATTCACTTCTGATATGAGAGATACTCTATATTCACTTCTGAAATGGGAGATACTCTATATTCACTTCTGAAATGGGAGATACTCTATATTCACTTCTGAAATGGGAGATACTATATATTCACTACTGAAGTGGGAGATACTCTATATTCACTTCTGATATGGGAGAAACTCTATATTCACTTCTGAAATGGGAGATACTCTGTATTCACTTCTGAAATGGGAGATACTCTATATTCACTTCTGATATGGGAGATACTCTATATTCACTTCTGAAATGGGAGATACTCTATATTCACTTCTGAAATGGGAGATACTCTATATTCACTTCTGATATGGGAGATACTCTATATTCACTTCTGAAATGGGAGTTACTCTATATTCACTTCTGAAATGGGAGATACTCTATATTCACTTCTGAAATGGGAGATACTATATATTCACTACTGAAGTGGGAGATACTCTATATTCACTTCTGAAATGGGAGATACTCTATATTCACTTCTGATATGGGAGATACTCTATATTCACTTCTGAAATGGGAGATACTATATATTCACTTCTGAAATGGGAGATACTCTATATTCACTTCTGAAATGGGAGATACTCTATATTCACTTCTGAAATGGGAGATACTCTATATTCACTTCTGAAATTGGAGATACTCTATATTCACTTCTGAAATGGGAGATACTCTATATTCACTTCTGAAATGGGAGATACTATATATTCACTTCTGAAATGGGAGATACTCTATATTCACTTCTGAAATGGAGATACTATATATTCACTTCTGAAATGGGAGATACTCTATATTCACTTCTGAAATGGGAGATACTCTATATTCACTTCTGAAATGGGAGATACTCTATATTCACTTCTGAAATGGGAGAGACTCTATATTCACTTCTGAAATGGGAGAGACTCTATATTTACTTCTGAAATGGGAGATACTAAATATTCACTTCTGAAATGGGAGATACTATATATTCACTTCTGAAATGGGAGATACTCTATATTCACTTCTGAAATGGGAGATACTCTATATTCACTTCTGAAATGGGAGATACTCTATGTTCACTTCTGAAATGGGAGATACTCTATATTCACTTCTGAAATGGGAGATACTCTATATTCACTTCTGAAATGGGAGATACTCTATATTCACTTCTGAAATGGGAGATACTCTATATTCACTTCTGAAATGGGAGATACTCTATATTCACTTCTGAAATAGGAGATTCTCTATATTCACTTCTGATATGGGAGAAACTCTATATTCACTTCTGAAATGGGAGATACTCTGTATTCACTTCTGAAATGGGAGATACTCTATATTCACTTCTGATATGGGAGATACTCTATATTCACTTCTGAAATGGGAGATACTCTATATTCACTTCTGAAATGGGAGATACTCTATATTCACTTCTGATATGAGAGATACTCTATATTCACTTCTGAAATGGGAGAAACTCTATATTCACTTCTGAAATGGGAGATACTCTATATTCACTTCTGAAATGGGAGATACTCTATATTCACTTCTGAAATGGGAGATACTCTATATTCACTTCTGAAATAGGAGATTCTCTATATTCACTTCTGATATGGGAGAAACTCTATATTCACTTCTGAAATGGGAGATACTCTGTATTCACTTCTGAAATGGGAGATACTCTATATTCACTTCTGATATGGGAGATACTCTATATTCACTTCTGAAATGGGAGATACTCTATATTCACTTCTGAAATGGGAGATACTCTATATTCACTTCTGATATGAGAGATACTCTATATTCACTTCTGATATGAGAGATACTCTATATTCACTTCTGAAATGGGAGATACTCTATATTCACTTCTGAAATGGGAGATACTCTATATTCACTTCTGATATGGGAGATACTCTATATTCACTTCTGAAATGGGAGATACTATATATTCACTTCTGAAATGGGAGATACTCTATATTCACTTCTGAAATGGGAGATACTCTATATTCACTTCTGAAATGGGAGATACTCTATATTCACTTCTGAAATTGGAGATACTCTATATTCACTTCTGAAATGGGAGATACTCTATATTCACTTCTGAAATGGGAGATACTATATATTCACTTCTGAAATGGGAGATACTCTATATTCACTTCTGAAATGGAGATACTATATATTCACTTCTGAAATGGGAGATACTCTATATTCACTTCTGAAATGGGAGATACTCTATATTCACTTCTGAAATGGGAGATACTCTATATTCACTTCTGAAATGGGAGAGACTCTATATTCACTTCTGAAATGGGAGAGACTCTATATTTACTTCTGAAATGGGAGATACTAAATATTCACTTCTGAAATGGGAGATACTATATATTCACTTCTGAAATGGGAGATACTCTATATTCACTTCTGAAATGGGAGATACTCTATATTCACTTCTGAAATGGGAGATACTCTATGTTCACTTCTGAAATGGGAGATACTCTATATTCACTTCTGAAATGGGAGATACTCTATATTCACTTCTGAAATGGGAGAGACTCTATATTCACTTCTGAAATGGGAGATACTCTATATTCACTTCTGAAATGGGAGATACTCTATATTCACTTCTGAAATGGGAGATACTCTATATTCACTTCTGAAATGGGAGAAACTATATATTCACTTCTGAAATGGGAGATACTCTATATTCACTTCTGAAATGGGAGATACTCTATATTCACTTCTGAAATGGGAGATACTCTATATTCACTTCTGATATGGGAGAAACTCTATATTCACTTCTGAAATGGGAGATACTCTATATTCACTTCTGAAATGGGAGATACTCTATATTCACTTCTGAAATGGGAGATACTCTATATTCACTTCTGAAATGGGAGATACTCTATATTCACTTCTGAAATGGGAGATACTCTATATTCACTTCTGAAATGGGAGATACTCTATATTCACTTCTGAAATGGGAGATACTCTATATTCACTTCTGAAATGGGAGAGACTCTATATTCACTTCTGAAATGGGAGAGACTCTATATTTACTTCTGAAATGGGAGATACTAAATATTCACTTCTGAAATGGGAGATACTATATATTCACTTCTGAAATGGGAGATACTCTATATTCACTTCTGAAATGGGAGATACTCTATATTCACTTCTGAAATGGGAGAGACTCTATATTCACTTCTGAAATGGGAGATACTCTATATTCACTTCTGAAATGGGAGATACTCTATATTCACTTCTGAAATGGGAGAGACTCTATATTCACTTCTGAAATGGGAGATACTCTATATTCACTTCTGAAATGGGAGAAACTATATATTCACTTCTGAAATGGGAGATACTCTATATTCACTTCTGAAATGGGAGATACTCTATATTCACTTCTGAAATGGGAGATACTCTATATTCACTTCTGAAATGGGAGATACTCTATATTCACTTCTGAAATGGGAGATACTCTATATTCACTTCTGATATGGGAGAAACTCTATATTCACTTCTGAAATGGGAGAAACTCTATATTCACTTCTGAAATGGGAGATACTCTGTATTCACTTCTGATATGGGAGATACTCTATATTCACTTCTGAAATGGGAGATACTCTATATTCACTTCTGAAATGGGAGATACTATATATTCACTTCTGAAATGGGAGATACTCTATATTCACTTCTGATATGAGAGATACTCTATATTCACTTCTGAAATGGGAGATACTCTATATTCACTTCTGAAATGGGAGATACTCTATATTCACTTCTGAAATGGGAGATACTATATATTCACTACTGAAGTGGGAGATACTCTATATTCACTTCTGAAATGGGAGATACTCTATATTCACTTCTGAAATGGGAGATACTCTATATTCACTTCTGAAATGGGAGATACTATATATTCACTTCTGAAATGGGAGATACTCTATATTCACTTCTGATATGGGAGATACTCTATATTCACTTCTGAAATGGGAGATACTCTATATTCACTTCTGAAATGGGAGAGACTCTATATTCACTTCTGAAATGGGAGAGACTCTATATTTACTTCTGAAATGGGAGATACTAAATATTCATTTCTGAAATGGGAGATACTATATATTCACTTCTGAAATGGGAGATACTCTATATTCACTTCTGAAATGGGAGATACTCTATATTCACTTCTGAAATGGGAGATACTCTATGTTCACTTCTGAAATGGGAGATACTCTATATTCACTTCTGAAATGGGAGATACTCTATATTCACTTCTGAAATGGGAGAGACTCTATATTCACTTCTGAAATGGGAGATACTCTATATTCACTTCTGAAATGGGAGATACTCTATATTCACTTCTGAAATGGGAGATACTCTATATTCACTTCTGAAATGGGAGAAACTATATATTCACTTCTGAAATGGGAGATACTCTATATTCACTTCTGAAATGGGAGATACTCTATATTCACTTCTGAAATGGGAGATACTCTATATTCACTTCTGAAATGGGAGATACTCTATATTCACTTCTGAAATGGGAGATACTCTATATTCACTTCTGAAATAGGAGATTCTCTATATTCACTTCTGATATGGGAGAAACTCTATATTCACTTCTGAAATGGGAGATACTCTGTATTCACTTCTGAAATGGGAGATACTCTATATTCACTTCTGATATGGGAGATACTCTATATTCACTTCTGAAATGGGAGATACTCTATATTCACTTCTGAAATGGGAGATACTATATATTCACTTCTGAAATGGGAGATACTCTATATTCACTTCTGATATGAGAGATACTCTATATTCACTTCTGAAATGGGAGATACTCTATATTCACTTCTGAAATGGGAGATACTCTATATTCACTTCTGAAATGGGAGATACTATATATTCACTACTGAAGTGGGAGATACTCTATATTCACTTCTGAAATGGGAGATACTCTATATTCACTTCTGAAATGGGAGATACTCTATATTCACTTCTGAAATGGGAGATACTCTATATTCACTTCTGAAATAGGAGATTCTCTATATTCGCTTCTGAAATGGGAGATACTCTATATTCACTTCTGATATGGGAGATACTCTATATTCACTTCTGAAAGGGGAGATACTCTATATTCACTTCTGATATGGGAGATACTCTATATTCACTTCTGAAATGGGAGATACTCTATATTCACTTCTGAAATGGGAGATACTCTATATTCACTTCTGAAATGGGAGATACTCTATATTCACTTCTGAAATTGGAGATACTCTATATTCACTTCTGAAATGGGAGATACTCTATATTCACTTCTGAAATGGGAGATACTATATATTCACTTCTGAAATGGGAGATACTCTATATTCACTTCTGAAATGGGAGATACTCTATATTCACTTCTGAAATGGGAGATACTCTATATTCACTTCTGAAATGGGAGATACTCTATATTCACTTCTGAAATGGGAGAGACTCTATATTCACTTCTGAAATGGGAGAGACTCTATATTCACTTCTGAAATGGGAGAGACTCTATATTTACTTCTGAAATGGGAGATACTAAATATTCACTTCTGAAATGGGAGATACTATATATTCACTTCTGAAATGGGAGATACTCTATATTCACTTCTGAAATGGGAGATACTCTATATTCACTTCTGAAATGGGAGATACTCTATATTCACTTCTGAAATGGGAGATACTCTATATTCACTTCTGAAATGGGAGATACTCTATATTCACTTCTGAAATGGGAGATACTCTATATTCACTTCTGAAATGGGAGATACTCTATATTCACTTCTGAAATGGGAGATACTCTATATTCACTTCTGAAATGGGAGATACTCTATATTCACTTCTGAAATGGGAGATACTCTATATTCACTTCTGAAATGGGAGATACTATATATTCACTTCTGAAATGGGAGATACTCTATATTCACTTCTGAAATGGAGATACTATATATTCACTTCTGAAATGGGAGATACTCTATATTCACTTCTGAAATGGGAGATACTCTATATTCACTTCTGAAATGGGAGATACTCTATATTCACTTCTGAAATGGGAGATACTCTATATTCACTTCTAAAATGGGAGATACTCTATATTCACTTCTGAAATAGGAGATACTCTATATTCATTTCTGAAATGGGAGATACTCTATATGCACTTCTGAAATGGGAGATTCTCTATATTCACTTCTGAAATGGGAGATACTCTATATTCACTTCTGAAATGGGAGATACTATATATTCACTTCTGAAATGGGAGATACTCTATATTCACTTCTGAAATGGAGATACTATATATTCACTTCTGAAATGGGAGATACTCTATATTCACTTCTGAAATGGGAGATACTCTATATTCACTTCTGAAATGGGAGATACTCTATATTCACTTCTGAAATGGGAGATACTCTATATTCACTTCTAAAATGGGAGATACTCTATATTCACTTCTGAAATAGGAGATACTCTATATTCATTTCTGAAATGGGAGATACTCTATATGCACTTCTGAAATGGGAGATTCTCTATATTCACTTCTGAAATGGGAGATAATCTATATTCACTTCTGAAATGGGAGATACTCTATATTCACTTCTGAAATGGGAGATACTCTATATTCACTTCTGAAATGGGAGATACTCTATGTTCACTTCTGAAATGGGAGATACTCTATATTAACTTCTGAAATGGGAGATACTCTATATTCACTTCTGAAATGGGAGATACTCTATATTCACTTCTGAAATGGGAGATACTCTATATTCACTTCTGAAATGGGAGAGACTCTATATTCACTTCTGAAATGGGAGATACTCTATATTCACTTCTGAAATGGGAGATACTCTATATTCACTTCTGAAATGGGAGATACTCTATATTCACTTCTGAAATGGGAGAAACTCTATATTCACTTCTGAAATGGGAGATACTCTATATTCACTTCTGAAATGGGAGATACTCTATATTCACTTCTGAAATGGGAGATACTCTATATTCACTTCTGAAATGGGAGATACTCTATATTCACTTCTGAAATGGGAGATACTCTATATTCACTTTTGAAATAGGACATTCTCTATATTCACTTCTGATATGGGAGAAACTCTATATTCACTTCTGAAATGGGAGATCCTCTGTATTCACTTCTGAAATGGGAGATACTCTATATTCACTTCTGTTATGGGAGATACTCTATATTCACTTCTGAAATGGGAGATACTATATATTCACTTCTGAAATGGGAGATACTCTATATTCACTTCTGAAATGGGAGATACTCTATATTCACTTCTGAAATGGGAGATACTCTATATTCACTTCTGAAATGGGAGATACTCTATATTCACTTCTGAAATGGGAGATACTCTATATTCACTTCTGAAATGGGAGATACTATATATTCACTTCTGAAATGGGAGATACTCTATATTCACTTCTGAAATGGAGATACTATATATTCACTTCTGAAATGGGAGATACTCTATATTCACTTCTGAAATGGGAGATACTCTATATTCACTTCTGAAATGGGAGATACTCTATATTCACTTCTGAAATGGGAGAGACTCTATATTCACTTCTGAAATGGGAGAGACAATATATTTACTTCTGAAATGGGAGATACTAAATATTCACTTCTGAAATGGGAGATACTATATATTCACTTCTGAAATGGGAGATACTCTATATTCACTTCTGAAATGGGAGATACTCTATATTCACTTCTGAAATGGGAGATACTCTATATTCACTTCTGAAATGGGAGATACTCTCTATTCACTTCTGAAATGGGAGATACTCTATATTCACTTCTGAAATGGGAGATACTCTATATTCACTTCTGAAATGGGAGAGACTCTATATTTACTTCTGAAATGGGAGATACTCTATTTTCACTTCTGAAATGGGAGATACTCTATATTCACTTCTGAAATTAGAGACACTCTATATTCACTTCTGAAATGGGAGATACTCTATATTCACTTCTGAAATGGGAGAGACTCTATATTTACTTCTGAAATGGGAGATACTAAATATTCACTTCTGAAATGGGAGATAATCTATATTCACTTCTGATATGGGAGATACTCTATATTCACTTCTGAAATGGGAGATACTCTATATTCACTTCTGAAATGGGAGATACTCTATATTCACTTCTGAAATGGGAGATACTCTATATTCACTTCTGAAATGGGAGATACTCTATATTCACTTCTGAAATGGGAGATACTCTATATTCACTTCTGAAATAGGAGATTCTCTATATTCACTTCTGAAATGGGAGATACTCTATATTCACTTCTGATATGGGAGATACTCTATATTCACTTCTGAAAGGGGAGATACTCTATATTCACTTCTGAAATGGGAGATACTCTATATTCACTTCTGAAATGGGAGATACTCTATATTCACTTCTGAAATGGGAGATACTCTATATTCACTTCTGAAATGGGAGATACTCTATATTCACTTCTGAAATGGGAGATACTATATATTCACTTCTGAAATTGGAGATACTCTATATTCACTTCTGAAATTGGAGATACTCTATATTCACTTCTGAAATGGGAGATACTCTATATTCACTTCTGAAATGGGAGATACTATATATTCACTTCTGAAATGGGAGATACTCTATATTCACTTCTGAAATGGAGATACTATATATTCACTTCTGAAATGGGAGATACTCTATATTCACTTCTGAAATGGGAGATACTCTATATTCACTTCTGAAATGGGAGATACTCTATATTCACTTCTGAAATGGGAGAGACTCTATATTCACTTCTGAAATGGGAGAGACTCTATATTTACTTCTGAAATGGGAGATACTAAATATTCACTTCTGAAATGGGAGATACTATATATTCACTTCTGAAATGGGAGATACTCTATATTCACTTCTGATATGAGAGATACTCTATATTCACTTCTGAAATGGGAGATACTCTATATTCACTTCTGAAATGGGAGATTCTCTATATTCACTTCTGAAATGGGAGATACTATATATTCACTACTGAAGTGGGAGATACTCTATATTCACTTCTGAAATGGGAGATACTCTATATTCACTTCTGAAATGGGAGATACTCTATATTCACTTCTGAAATGGGAGATACTCTATATTCACTTCTGAAATAGGAGATTCTCTATATTCGCTTCTGAAATGGGAGATACTCTATATTCACTTCTGATATGGGAGATACTCTATATTCACTTCTGAAAGGGGAGATACTCTATATTCACTTCTGAAATGGGAGATACTCTATATTCACTTCTGAAATGGGAGATACTCTATATTCACTTCTGAAATGGGAGATACTCTATATTCACTTCTGAAATGGGAGATACTCTATATTCACTTCTGAAATGGGAGATACTCTATATTCACTTCTGAAATGGGAGATACTCTATATTCACTTCTGAAATGGGAGATACTATATATTCACTTCTGAAATGGGAGATACTCTATATTCACTTCTAAAATGGAGATACTATATACAGTGGGGAGAACAAGTATTTGATACACTGCCGATTTTGCAGGTTTTCCTACTTACAAAGCATGTAGAGGTCTGTAATTTTTATCATAGGTACACTTTAACTGTGAGAGACGGAATCTAAAACAAAAATCCAGAAAATCACATTGTATGATTTTTAAGTAATTAATTTGCATTTTATTGCATGACATAAGTATTTGATCACCTACCAACCAGTAAGAATTCCGGCTCTCACAGACCTGTTAGTTTTTCTTTAAGAAGCCCTCCTGTTCTCCACTCATTACCTGTATTAACTGCAACTGTTTGAACTCGTTACCTGTATAAAAGACACCTGTCCACACACTCAATCAAACAGACTCCAACCTCTCCACAATGGCCAAGACCAGAGAGCTGTGTAAGGACATCAGGGATAAAATTGTAGACCTACACAAGGCTGGGATGGGCTACAGGACAATAGGCAAGCAGCTTGGTGAGAAGGCAACAACTGTTGGTGCAATTATTAGAAAATGGAAGAAGTTCAAGATGACGGTCAATCACCCTCGGTCTGGGGCTCCATGCAAGATCTCACCTCGTGGGGCATCAATGATCATGAGGAAGGTGAGGGATCAGCCCAGAACTACACGGCAGGACCTGGTCAATGACCGGAAGAGAGCTGGGACCACAGTCTCAAAGAAAACCATTAGTAACACACTACGCCGTCATGGATTAAAATCCTGCAGCGCACGCAAGGTCCCCCTGCTCAAGCCAGCGCATGTCCAGGCCCGTCTGAAGTTTGCCAATGACCATCTGGATGATCCAGAGGAGGAATGGGAGAAGGTCATGTGGTCTGATGAGACAAAAATAGAGCTTTTTGGTCTAAACTCCACTCGCCGTGTTTGGAGGAAGAAGAAGGATGAGTACAACCCCAAGAACACCATCCCAACCGTGAAGCATGGAGGTGGAAACATCATTCTTTGGGGATGCTTTTCTGCAAAGGGGACAGGACGACTCTACCGTATTGAGGGGAGGATGGATGGGGCCATGTATCGCGAGATCTTGGCCAACAACCTCCTTCCCTCAGTAAGAGCATTGAAGATGGGTCGTGGCTGGGTCTTCCAGCATGACAACGACTCGAAACAGACAGCCAGGGCAACTAAGGAGTGCCTCCGTAAGAAGCATCTCAAGGTCCTGGAGTGGCCTAGCCAGTCTCCAGACCTGAACCCAATAGAAAATCTTTGGAGGGAGCTGAAAGTCCGTATTGCCCAGCGACAGCTCCGAAACCTGAAAGATCTGGAGAAGGTCTGTATGGAGGAGTGGGCCAAAATCCCTGCTGCAGTGTGTGCAAACCTGGTCAAGAACTACAGGAAACGTATGATCTCTGTAATTGCAAACAAAGGTTTCTGTACCAAATATTAAGTTCTGCTTTTCTGATGTATCAAATACTTATGTCATGCAATAAAATGCAAATTAATTACTTAAAAATCATACAATGTGATTTTCTGGATTTTTGATTTTAGATTCCGACTCTCACAGTAGAAGTGTACCTATGATAAAAATGACAGACCTCTACGTGCTTTGTAAGAAGGAAAACCTGCAAAATCGGCAGTGTATCAAATACTTGTTCTCCCCACTGTATTCACTTCTGAAATGGGAGATACTCTATATTCACTTCTGAAATGGGAGATACTCTATATTCACTTCTGAAATGGGAGATACTCTATATTCACTTCTGAAATGGGAGATACTCTATATTCACTTCTAAAATGGGAGATACTCTATATTCACTTCTGAAATAGGAGATACTCTATATTCATTTCTGAAATGGGAGATACTCTATATGCACTTCTGAAATGGGAGATTCTCTATATTCACTTCTGAAATGGGAGATAATCTATATTCACTTCTGAAATGGGAGATACTCTATATTCACTTCTGAAATGGGAGATACTCTATATTCACTTCTGAAATGGGAGATACTCTATGTTCACTTCTGAAATGGGAGATACTCTATATTAACTTCTGAAATGGGAGATACTCTATGTTCACTTCTGAAATGGGAGATACTCTATATTCACTTCTGAAATGGGAGATACTCTATATTCACTTCTGAAATGGGAGAGACTCTATATTCACTTCTGAAATGGGAGATACTCTATATTCACTTCTGAAATGGGAGATACTCTATATTCACTTCTGAAATGGGAGAAACTCTATATTCACTTCTGAAATGGGAGATACTCTATATTCACTTCTGAAATGGGAGATACTCTATATTCACTTATGAAATAGGACATTCTCTATATTCACTTCTGATATGGGAGAAACTCTATATTCACTTCTGAAATGGGAGATCCTCTGTATTCACTTCTGAAATGGGAGATACTCTATATTCACTTCTGATATGGGAGATACTCTATATTCACTTCTGAAATGGGAGATACTATATATTCACTTCTGAAATGGGAGATACTCTATATTCACTTCTGAAATGGGAGATACTCTATATTCACTTCTGAAATGGGAGATACTCTATATTCACTTCTGAAATTGGAGATACTCTATATTCACTTCTGAAATGGGAGATACTCTATATTCACTTCTGAAATGGGAGATACTATATATTCACTTCTGAAATGGGAGATACTCTATATTCACTTCTGAAATGGAGATACTATATATTCACTTCTGAAATGGGAGATACTCTATATTCACTTCTGAAATGGGAGATACTCTATATTCACTTCTGAAATGGGAGATACTCTATATTCACTTCTGAAATGGGAGAGACTCTATATTCACTTCTGAAATGGGAGAGACAATATATTTACTTCTGAAATGGGAGATACTAAATATTCACTTCTGAAATGGGAGATACTATATATTCACTTCTGAAATGGGAGATACTCTATATTCACTTCTGAAATGGGAGATACTCTATATTCACTTCTGAAATGGGAGATACTCTCTATTCACTTCTGAAATGGGAGATACTCTATATTCACTTCTGAAATGGGAGATACTCTATATTCACTTCTGAAATGGGAGAGACTCTATATTTACTTCTGAAATGGGAGATACTCTATTTTCACTTCTGAAATGGGAGATACTCTATATTCACTTCTGAAATTAGAGACACTCTATATTCACTTCTGAAATGGGAGATACTCTATATTCACTTCTGAAATGGGAGAGACTCTATATTTACTTCTGAAATGGGAGATACTAAATATTCACTTCTGAAATGGGAGATAATCTATATTCACTTCTGATATGGGAGATACTCTATATTCACTTCTGAAATGGGAGATACTCTATATTCACTTCTGAAATGGGAGATACTCTATATTCACTTCTGAAATGGGAGATACTCTATATTCACTTCTGAAATGGGAGATACTCTATATTCACTTCTGAAATGGGAGATACTCTATATTCACTTCTGAAATAGGAGATTCTCTATATTCGCTTCTGAAATGGGAGATACTCTATATTCACTTCTGATATGGGAGATACTCTATATTCACTTCTGAAAGGGGAGATACTCTATATTCACTTCTGAAATGGGAGATACTCTATATTCACTTCTGAAATGGGAGATACTCTATATTCACTTCTGAAATGGGAGATACTCTATATTCACTTCTGAAATGGGAGATACTCTATATTCACTTCTGAAATGGGAGATACTATATATTCACTTCTGAAATTGGAGATACTCTATATTCACTTCTGAAATTGGAGATACTCTATATTCACTTCTGAAATGGGAGATACTCTATATTCACTTCTGAAATGGGAGATACTATATATTCACTTCTGAAATGGGAGATACTCTATATTCACTTCTGAAATGGAGATACTATATATTCACTTCTGAAATGGGAGATACTCTATATTCACTTCTGAAATGGGAGATACTCTATATTCACTTCTGAAATGGGAGATACTCTATATTCACTTCTGAAATGGGAGAGACTCTATATTCACTTCTGAAATGGGAGAGACTCTATATTTACTTCTGAAATGGGAGATACTAAATATTCACTTCTGAAATGGGAGATACTATATATTCACTTCTGAAATGGGAGATACTCTATATTCACTTCTGATATGAGAGATACTCTATATTCACTTCTGAAATGGGAGATACTCTATATTCACTTCTGAAATGGGAGATTCTCTATATTCACTTCTGAAATGGGAGATACTATATATTCACTACTGAAGTGGGAGATACTCTATATTCACTTCTGAAATGGGAGATACTCTATATTCACTTCTGAAATGGGAGATACTCTATATTCACTTCTGAAATGGGAGATACTCTATATTCACTTCTGAAATAGGAGATTCTCTATATTCGCTTCTGAAATGGGAGATACTCTATATTCACTTCTGATATGGGAGATACTCTATATTCACTTCTGAAAGGGGAGATACTCTATATTCACTTCTGAAATGGGAGATACTCTATATTCACTTCTGAAATGGGAGATACTCTATATTCACTTCTGAAATGGGAGATACTCTATATTCACTTCTAAAATGGGAGATACTCTATATTCACTTCTGAAATAGGAGATACTCTATATTCATTTCTGAAATGGGAGAGACTCTATATGCACTTCTGAAATGGGAGATTCTCTATATTCACTTCTGAAATGGGAGATAATCTATATTCACTTCTGAAATGGGAGATACTCTATATTCACTTCTGAAATGGGAGATACTCTATATTCACTTCTGAAATGGGAGATACTCTATGTTCACTTCTGAAATGGGAGATACTCTATATTAACTTCTGAAATGGGAGATACTCTATGTTCACTTCTGAAATGGGAGATACTCTATATTCACTTCTGAAATGGGAGATACTCTATATTCACTTCTGAAATGGGAGAGACTCTATATTCACTTCTGAAATGGGAGATACTCTATATTCACTTCTGAAATGGGAGATACTCTATATTCACTTCTGAAATGGGAGAAACTCTATATTCACTTCTGAAATGGGAGATACTCTATATTCACTTCTGAAATGGGAGATACTCTATATTCACTTCTGAAATGGGAGATACTTAATATTCACTTCTGAAATGGGAGATACTCTATATTCACTTTTGAAATAGGAGATTCTCTATATTCACTTCTGATATGGGAGAAACTCTATATTCACTTCTGAAATGGGAGAGACTCTATATTCACTTCTGAAATGGGAGAGACAATATATTTACTTCTGAAATGGGAGATACTAAATATTCACTTCTGAAATGGGAGATACTCTATATTCACTTCTGAAATGGGAGAGACTCTATATTCACTTCTGAAATGGGAGAGACAATATATTTACTTCTGAAATGGGAGATACTAAATATTCACTTCTGAAATGGGAGATACTATATATTCACTTCTGAAATGGGAGATACTCTATATTCACTTCTGAAATGGGAGATACTCTATATTCACTTCTGAAATGGGAGATACTCTATATTCACTTCTGAAATGGGAGATACTCTATATTCACTTCTGAAATGGGAGACACTCTCTATTCACTTCTGAAATGGGAGATACTCTATATTCACTTCTGAAATGGGAGATACTCTATATTCACTTCTGAAATGGGAGAGACTCTATATTTACTTCTGAAATGGGAGATACTCTATTTTCACTTCTGAAATGGGAGATACTCTATATTCACTTCTGAAATAGGAGATACTCTATATTCACTTCTGAAATGGGAGATACTCTATATTCACTTCTGAAATGGGAGAGACTCTATATTCACTTCTGAAATGGGAGAGACAATATATTTACTTCTGAAATGGGAGAGACTCTATATTTACTTCTGATATGGGAGATACTAAATATTCACTTCTGAAATGGGAGATAATCTATATTCACTTCTGATATGGGAGATACTCTATATTCACTTCTGAAATGGGAGATACTCTATATTCACTTCTGAAATGGGAGATACTCTATATTCACTTCTGAAATGGGAGATACTCTATATTCACTTCTGAAATGGGAGATACTCTATATTCACTTCTGAAATGGGAGATACTCTATATTCACTTCTGAAATGGGAGATACTCTATATTCACTTCTGAAATAGGAGATTCTCTATATTCACTTCTGAAATGGGAGATACTCTATATTCACTTCTGAAATGGGAGATACTCTATATTCACTTCTGAAATGGGAGATACTCTATATTCACTTCTGAAATGGGAGATACTCTATATTCACTTCTGAAATGGGAGATACTCTATATTCACTTCTGAAATGGGAGATACTCTATATTCACTTCTGAAATGGGAGATACTCTATATTCACTTCTGAAATGGGAGATACTCTATATTCACTTCTGAAATGGGAGATACTATATATTCACTTCTGAAATGGGAGATACTCTATATTCACTTCTGAAATGGGAGATACTCTATATTCACTTCTGAAATGGGAGATACTCTATATTCACTTCTGAAATGGGAGATACTCTATATTCACTTCTGAAATGGGAGATACTCTATATTCACTTCTGAAATGGGAGATACTCTATATTCACTTCTGAAATGGGAGATACTCTATATTCACTTCTGAAATAGGAGATTCTCTATATTCACTTCTGAAATGGGAGATACTCTATATTCACTTCTGATATGGGAGATACTCTATATTCACTTCTGAAAGGGGAGATACTCTATATTCACTTCTGAAATGGGAGATACTCTATATTCACTTCTGAAATGGGAGATACTCTATATTCACTTCTGAAATGGGAGATACTCTATATTCACTTCTGAAATAGGAGATACTCTATATTCATTTCTGAAATGGGAGAGACTCTATATGCACTTCTGAAATGGGAGATTCTCTATATTCACTTCTGAAATGGGAGATAATCTATATTCACTTCTGAAATGGGAGATACTCTATATTCACTTCTGAAATGGGAGATACTCTATATTCACTTCTGAAATGGGAGATACTCTATATTCACTTCTGAAATGGGAGATACTCTATATTAACTTCTGAAATGGGAGATACTCTATATTCACTTCTGAAATGGGAGATACTCTATATTCACTTCTGAAATGGGAGATACTCTATATTCACTTCTGAAATGGGAGAGACTCTATATTCACTTCTGAAATGGGAGATACTCTATATTCACTTCTGAAATGGGAGATACTCTATATTCACTTCTGAAATGGGAGAAACTCTATATTCACTTCTGAAATGGGAGATACTCTATATTCACTTCTGAAATGGGAGATACTCTATATTCACTTCTGAAATGGGAGATACTTAATATTCACTTCTGAAATGGGAGATACTCTATATTCACTTTTGAAATAGGAGATTCTCTATATTCACTTCTGATATGGGAGAAACTCTATATTCACTTCTGAAATGGGAGAGACTCTATATTCACTTCTGAAATGGGAGAGACAATATATTTACTTCTGAAATGGGAGATACTAAATATTCACTTCTGAAATGGGAGATACTCTATATTCACTTCTGAAATGGGAGAGACTCTATATTCACTTCTGAAATGGGAGAGACAATATATTTACTTCTGAAATGGGAGATACTAAATATTCACTTCTGAAATGGGAGATACTATATATTCACTTCTGAAATGGGAGATACTCTATATTCACTTCTGAAATGGGAGATACTCTATATTCACTTCTGAAATGGGAGATACTCTATATTCACTTCTGAAATGGGAGATACTCTATATTCACTTCTGAAATGGGAGACACTCTATATTCACTTCTGAAATGGGAGATACTCTATATTCACTTCTGAAATGGGAGATACTCTATATTCACTTCTGAAATGGGAGATACTCTATATTCACTTCTGAAATGGGAGATACTCTATTTTCACTTCTGAAATGGGAGATACTCTATATTCACTTCTGAAATAGGAGATACTCTATATTCACTTCTGAAATGGGAGATACTCTATATTCACTTCTGAAATGGGAGAGACTCTATATTCACTTCTGAAATGGGAGAGACAATATATTTACTTCTGAAATGGGAGAGACTCTATATTTACTTCTGATATGGGAGATACTAAATATTCACTTCTGAAATGGGAGATACTCTATATTCACTTCTGAAATGGGAGATACTCTATATTCACTTCTGAAATGGGAGATACTCTATATTCACTTCTGAAATGGGAGATACTCTATATTCACTTCTGAAATGGGAGGTACTCTATATTCACTTCTGAAATGGGAGATACTCTATATTCACTTCTGAAATGGGAGATACTCTATATTCACTTCTGAAATGGGAGATACTCTATATTCACTTCTGAAATGGGAGATTCTCTATATTCGCTTCTGAAATGGGAGATACTCTATATTCACTTCTGATATGGGAGATACTCTATATTCACTTCTGAAAGGGGAGATACTCTATATTCACTTCTGAAATGGGAGATACTCTATATTCACTTCTGAAATGGGAGATACTCTATATTCACTTCTGAAATGGGAGATACTCTATATTCACTTCTGAAATGGGAGATACTCTATATTCACTTCTGAAATGGGAGATACTCTATATTCACTTCTGAAATGGGAGATACTATATATTCACTTCTGAAATGGGAGATACTCTATATTCACTTCTGAAATTGGAGATACTCTATATTCACTTCTGAAATGGGAGATACTCTATATTCACTTCTGAAATGGGAGATACAATATATTTTCACTTCTGAAATGGGAGATACTCTATATTCACTTCTGAAATGGAGATACTCTATATTCACTTCTGAAATGGGAGATACTCTATATTCACTTCTGAAATGGGAGATACTCTATATTCACTTCTGAAATGGGAGATACTCTATATTCACTTCTGAAATGGGAGAGACTCTATATTAACTTCTGAAATGGGAGATACTCTATGTTCACTTCTGAAATGGGAGATACTCTATATTCACTTCTGAAATGGGAGATACTCTATATTCACTTCTGAAATGGGAGATACTCTATATTCACTTCTAAAATGGGAGATACTCTATATTCACTTCTGAAATGGGAGATACTCTATATTCACTTCTGAAATGGGAGATACTCTATATTCACTTTTGAAATAGGAGATTCTCTATATTCACTTCTGATATGGGAGAAACTCTATATTCACTTCTGAAATGGGAGATCCTCTGTATTCACTTCTGAAATGGGAGATACTCTATATTCACTTCTGATATGGGAGATACTCTATATTCACTTCTGAAATGGGAGATACTATATATTCACTTCTGAAATGGGAGATACTCTATATTCACTTCTGAAATGGGAGATACTATATATTCACTTCTGAAATGGGAGATACTCTATATTCACTTCTGAAATGGGAGATACTCTATATTCACTTCTGAAATGGGAGATACTCTATATTCACTTCTGAAATTGGAGATACTCTATATTCACTTCTGAAATGGGAGATACTCTATATTCACTTCTGAAATGGGAGATACTATATATTCACTTCTGAAATGGGAGATACTCTATATTCACTTCTGAAATGGAGATACTATATATTCACTTCTGAAATGGGAGATACTCTTTATTCACTTCTGAAATGGGAGATACTCTATATTCACTTCTGAAATGGGAGATATTCTATATTCACTTCTGAAATGGGAGAGACTCTATATTCACTTCTGAAATGGGAGAGACAATATATTTACTTCTGAAATGGGAGATACTAAATATTCACTTCTGAAATGGGAGATACTATATATTCACTTCTGAAATGGGAGATACTCTATATTCACTTCTGAAATGGGAGATACTCTATATTCACTTCTGAAATGGGAGATACTCTATATTCACTTCTGAAATGGGAGATACTCTATATTCACTTCTGAAATGGGAGACACTCTCTATTCACTTCTGAAATGGGAGATACTCTATATTCACTTCTGAAATGGGAGATACTCTATATTCACTTCTGAAATGGGAGAGACTCTATATTTACTTCTGAAATGGGAGATACTCTATTTTCACTTCTGAAATGGGAGATACTCTATATTCACTTCTGAAATGGGAGACACTCTATATTCACTTCTGAAATGGGAGATACTCTATATTCACTTCTGAAATGGGAGATACTCTATATTCACTTCTGAAATGGGAGA
Organism: Salvelinus alpinus; assembly: GCF_045679555.1. Lineage (NCBI taxonomy): Eukaryota > Metazoa > Chordata > Actinopteri > Salmoniformes > Salmonidae > Salvelinus > Salvelinus alpinus. The sequence continues at coordinate 3,684,839 of NC_092086.1, read as the reverse complement.
TACTAAATATTCACTTCTGAAATGGGAGATAATCTATATTCACTTCTGATATGGGAGATACTCTATATTCACTTCTGAAATGGGAGATACTCTATATTCACTTCTGAAATGGGAGATACTCTATATTCACTTCTGAAATGGGAGATACTCTATATTCACTTCTGAAATGGGAGATACTATATATTCACTTCTGAAATGGGAGATACTCTATATTCACTTCTGAAATGGGAGATACTCTATATTCACTTCTGAAATGGGAGATACTCTATATTCACTTCTGAAATGGGAGATACTATATATTCACTTCTGAAATGGGAGATACTCTATATTCACTTCTGAAATGGAGATACTATATATTCACTTCTGAAATGGGAGATACTCTATATTCACTTATGAAATGGGAGATACTCTATATTCACTTCTGAAATGGGAGAGACTCTATATTCACTTCTGAAATGGGAGAGACTCTATATTTACTTCTGAAATGGGAGATACTAAATATTCACTTCTGAAATGGGAGATACTATATATTCACTTCTGAAATGGGAGATACTCATATATTCCACTTCTTGCCAAACTGGGAGATACTCTATAATTCACTTCTGAAATGGGAGATACTCTATATTCACTTTCTGAAATGGGAGCATACTATGGGAGATACTCTATATTCACTTCTGAAATGGGAGATACTCTATATTCACTTCTGAAATGGGAGATACTCTATATTCACTTCTGAAATGGGAGATACTCTATATTCACTTCTGAAATGGGAGATACTCTATATTCACTTCTGAAATGGGAGATACTCTATATTCACTTCTGAAATGGGAGATACTCTATATTCACTTCTGAAATGGGAGATACACTATATTCACTTCTGAAATGGGAGATACTCTATATTCACTTCTGAAATGGGAGAGACTCTATATTTACTTCTGAAATGGGAGATACTAAATATTCACTTCTGAAATGGGAGATAATCTATATTCACTTCTGATATGGGAGATACTCTATATTCACTTCTGAAATGGGAGATACTCTATATTCACTTCTGAAATGGGAGATACTCTATATTCACTTCTGAAATGGGAGATACTCTATATTCACTTCTGAAATGGGAGATACTCTATATTCACTTCTGAAATGGGAGATACTATATATTCACTTCTGAAATGGGAGATACTCTATATTCACTTCTGAAATTGGAGATACTCTATATTCACTTCTGAAATGGGAGATACTCTATATTCACTTCTGAAATGGGAGATACTATATATTCACTTCTGAAATGGGAGATACTCTATATTCACTTCTGAAATGGAGATACTATATATTCACTTCTGAAATGGGAGATACTCTATATTCACTTCTGAAATGGGAGATACTCTATATTCACTTCTGAAATGGGAGAGACTCTATATTCACTTCTGAAATGGGAGATACTCTATATTCACTTCTGAAATGGGAGAGACTCTATATTTACTTCTGAAATGGGAGATACTAAATATTCACTTCTGAAATGGGAGATAATCTATATTCACTTCTGATATGGGAGATACTCTATATTCACTTCTGAAATGGAGATACTATATATTCACTTCTGAAATGGGAGATACTCTATATTCACTTCTGAAATGGGAGATACTCTATATTCACTTCTGAAATGGGAGAGACTCTATATTCACTTCTGAAATGGGAGAGACTCTATATTCACTTCTGATATGGGAGATACTCTATATTCACTTCTGAAATGGGAGATACTCTATATTCACTTCTGAAATGGGAGATACTCTATATTCACTTCTGAAATGGGAGACACTCTCTATTCACTTCTGAAATGGGAGATACTCTATATTCACTTCTGAAATGGGAGATACTCTATATTCACTTCTGAAATGGGAGAGACTCTATATTTACTTCTGAAATGGGAGATACTCTATTTTCACTTCTGAAATGGGAGATACTCTATATTTACTTCTGAAATGGGAGACACTCTATATTCACTTCTGAAATGGGAGATACTCTATATTCACTTCTGAAATGAGAGAGACTCTATATTTACTTCTGAAATGGGAGATACTAAATATTCACTTCTGAAATGGGAGATAATCTATATTCACTTCTGATATGGGAGATACTCTATATTCACTTCTGAAATGGGAGATACTCTATATTCACTTCTGAAATGGGAGATACTCTATATTCACTTCTGAAATGAGAGATACTCTATATTCACTTCTGAAATGGGAGATACTCTATATTCACTTCTGAAATGGGAGATACTCTATATTCACTTCTGAAATGGGAGATACTCTATATTCACTTCTGAAATGGGAGATACTCTATATTCACTTCTGAAATAGGAGATTCTCTATATTCGCTTCTGAAATGGGAGATACTCTATATTCACTTCTGATATGGGAGATACTCTATATTCACTTCTGAAAGGGGAGATATTCTATATTCACTTCTGAAATGGGAGATACTCTATATTCACTTCTGAAATGGGAGATACTCTATATTCACTTCTGAAATGGGAGATACTCTATATTCACTTCTGAAATGGGAGATACTCTATATTCACTTCTGAAATGGGAGATACTCTATATTCACTTCTGAAATGGGAGATACTATATATTCACTTCTGAAATGGGAGATACTCTATATTCACTTCTGAAATTGGAGATACTCTATATTCACTTCTGAAATGGGAGATACTCTATATTCACTTCTGAAATGGGAGATACTATATATTCACTTCTGAAATGGGAGATACTCTATATTCACTTCTGAAATGGAGATACTATATATTCACTTCTGAAATGGGAGATACTCTATATTCACTTCTGAAATGGGAGATACTCTATATTCACTTCTGAAATGGGAGATACTCTATATTCACTTCTGAAATGGGAGAGACTCTATATTCACTTCTGAAATGGGAGAGACTCTATATTTACTTCTGAAATGGGAGATACTAAATATTCACTTCTGAAATGGGAGATACTATATATTCACTTCTGAAATGGGAGATACTCTATATTCACTTCTGAAATGGGAGATACTCTATATTCACTTCTGAAATGGGAGATACTCTATATTCACTTCTGAAATGGGAGATACTCTATATTCACTTCTGAAATGGGAGATACTCTATATTCACTTCTGAAATGGGAGATACTCTATATTCACTTCTGAAATAGGAGATTCTCTATATTCGCTTCTGAAATGGGAGATACTCTATATTCACTTCTGATATGGGAGATACTCTATATTCACTTCTGAAAGGGGAGATATTCTATATTCACTTCTGAAATGGGAGATACTCTATATTCACTTCTGAAATGGGAGATACTCTATATTCACTTCTGAAATGGGAGATACTCTATATTCACTTCTGAAATGGGAGATACTCTATATTCACTTCTGAAATGGGAGATACTCTATATTCACTTCTGAAATGGGAGATACTCTATATTCACTTCTGAAATGGGAGATACTCTATATTCACTTCTGAAATTGGAGATACTCTATATTCACTTCTGAAATGGGAGATACTCTATATTCACTTCTGAAATGGGAGATACTATATATTCACTTCTGAAATGGGAGATACTCTATATTCACTTCTGAAATGGGAGATACTCTATATTCACTTCTGAAATGGGAGATACTCTATATTCACTTCTGAAATGGGAGAGACTCTATATTCACTTCTGAAATGGGAGAGACTCTATATTTACTTCTGAAATGGGAGATACTAAATATTCACTTCTGAAATGGGAGATACTATATATTCACTTCTGAAATGGGAGATACTCTATATTCACTTCTGAAATGGGAGATACTCTATATTCACTTCTGAAATGGGAGATACTCTATATTCACTTCTGAAATGGGAGATACTCTATATTCACTTCTGAAATGGGAGATACTCTATATTCACTTCTGAAATTGGAGATACTCTATATTCACTTCTGAAATGGGAGATACTCTATATTCACTTCTGAAATGGGAGATACTATATATTCACTTCTGAAATGGGAGATACTCTATATTCACTTCTGAAATGGGAGATACTCTATATTCACTTCTGAAATGGGAGATACTCTATATTCACTTCTGAAATGGGAGAGACTCTATATTCACTTCTGAAATGGGAGAGACTCTATATTTACTTCTGAAATGGGAGATACTAAATATTCACTTCTGAAATGGGAGATACTATATATTCACTTCTGAAATGGGAGATACTCTATATTCACTTCTGAAATGGGAGATACTCTATATTCACTTCTGAAATGGGAGATACTCTATATTCACTTCTGAAATGGGAGATACTCTATATTCACTTCTGAAATGGGAGATACTCTATATTCACTTCTGAAATGGGAGATACTCTATATTCACTTCTGAAATGGGAGATACTCTATATTCACTTCTGAAATGGGAGATACTCTATATTCACTTCTGAAATGGGAGATACTCTATATTCACTTCTGAAATGGAGATACTATATATTCACTTCTGAAATGGGAGATACTCTATATTCACTTCTGAAATGGGAGATACTCTATATTCACTTCTGAAATGGGAGAGACTCTATATTCACTTCTGAAATGGGAGAGACTCTATATTTACTTCTGAAATGGGAGATACTAAATATTCACTTCTGAAATGGGAGATACTATATATTCACTTCTGAAATGGGAGATACTAAATATTCACTTCTGAAATGGGAGATAATCTATATTCACTTCTGATATGGGAGATACTCTATATTCACTTCTGAAATGGAGATACTATATATTCACTTCTGAAATGGGAGAGACTCTATATTCACTTCTGAAATGGGAGATACTCTATATTCACTTCTGAAATGGGAGAGACTCTATATTCACTTCTGAAATGGGAGAGACTCTATATTCACTTCTGATATGGGAGATACTCTATATTCACTTCTGAAATGGGAGATACTCTATATTCACTTCTGAAATGGGAGATACTCTATATTCACTTCTGAAATGGGAGACACTCTCTATTCACTTCTGAAATGGGAGATACTCTATATTCACTTCTGAAATGGGAGATACTCTATATTCACTTCTGAAATGGGAGAGACTCTATATTTACTTCTGAAATGGGAGATACTCTATTTTCACTTCTGAAATGGGAGATACTCTATATTCACTTCTGAAATGGGAGACACTATATTCACTTCTGAAATGGGAGATACTCTATATTCACTTCTGAAATGGGAGAGACTCTATATTTACTTCTGAAATGGGAGATACTAAATATTCACTTCTGAAATGGGAGATAATCTATATTCACTTCTGATATGGGAGATACTCTATATTCACTTCTGAAATGGGAGATACTCTATATTCACTTCTGAAATGGGAGATACTCTATATTCACTTCTGAAATGGGAGATACTCTATATTCACTTCTGAAATGGGAGATACTCTATATTCACTTCTGAAATGGGAGATACTATATATTCACTTCTGAAATGGGAGATACTCTATATTCACTTCTGAAATTGGAGATACTCTATATTCACTTCTGAAATGGGAGATACTCTATATTCACTTCTGAAATGGGAGATACTATATATTCACTTCTGAAATGGGAGATACTCTATATTCACTTCTGAAATGGAGATACTATATATTCACTTCTGAAATGGGAGATACTCTATATTCACTTCTGAAATGGGAGATACTCTATATTCACTTCTGAAATGGGAGAGACTCTATATTCACTTCTGAAATGGGAGATACTCTATATTCACTTCTGAAATGGGAGAGACTCTATATTTACTTCTGAAATGGGAGATACTAAATATTCACTTCTGAAATGGGAGATAATCTATATTCACTTCTGATATGGGAGATACTCTATATTCACTTCTGAAATGGAGATACTATATATTCACTTCTGAAATGGGAGATACTCTATATTCACTTCTGAAATGGGAGATACTCTATATTCACTTCTGAAATGGGAGAGACTCTATATTCACTTCTGAAATGGGAGAGACTCTATATTCACTTCTGATATGGGAGATACTCTATATTCACTTCTGAAATGGGAGATACTCTATATTCACTTCTGAAATGGGAGATACTCTATATTCACTTCTGAAATGGGAGACACTCTCTATTCACTTCTGAAATGGGAGATACTCTATATTCACTTCTGAAATGGGAGATACTCTATATTCACTTCTGAAATGGGAGAGACTCTATATTTACTTCTGAAATGGGAGATACTCTATTTTCACTTCTGAAATGGGAGATACTCTATATTTACTTCTGAAATGGGAGACACTCTATATTCACTTCTGAAATGGGAGATACTCTATATTCACTTCTGAAATGAGAGAGACTCTATATTTACTTCTGAAATGGGAGATACTAAATATTCACTTCTGAAATGGGAGATAATCTATATTCACTTCTGATATGGGAGATACTCTATATTCACTTCTGAAATGGGAGATACTCTATATTCACTTCTGAAATGGGAGATACTCTATATTCACTTCTGAAATGAGAGATACTCTATATTCACTTCTGAAATGGGAGATACTCTATATTCACTTCTGAAATGGGAGATACTCTATATTCACTTCTGAAATGGGAGATACTCTATATTCACTTCTGAAATGGGAGATACTCTATATTCACTTCTGAAATAGGAGATTCTCTATATTCGCTTCTGAAATGGGAGATACTCTATATTCACTTCTGATATGGGAGATACTCTATATTCACTTCTGAAAGGGGAGATATTCTATATTCACTTCTGAAATGGGAGATACTCTATATTCACTTCTGAAATGGGAGATACTCTATATTCACTTCTGAAATGGGAGATACTCTATATTCACTTCTGAAATGGGAGATACTCTATATTCACTTCTGAAATGGGAGATACTCTATATTCACTTCTGAAATGGGAGATACTATATATTCACTTCTGAAATGGGAGATACTCTATATTCACTTCTGAAATTGGAGATACTCTATATTCACTTCTGAAATGGGAGATACTCTATATTCACTTCTGAAATGGGAGATACTATATATTCACTTCTGAAATGGGAGATACTCTATATTCACTTCTGAAATGGAGATACTATATATTCACTTCTGAAATGGGAGATACTCTATATTCACTTCTGAAATGGGAGATACTCTATATTCACTTCTGAAATGGGAGATACTCTATATTCACTTCTGAAATGGGAGAGACTCTATATTCACTTCTGAAATGGGAGAGACTCTATATTTACTTCTGAAATGGGAGATACTAAATATTCACTTCTGAAATGGGAGATACTATATATTCACTTCTGAAATGGGAGATACTCTATATTCACTTCTGAAATGGGAGATACTCTATATTCACTTCTGAAATGGGAGATACTCTATATTCACTTCTGAAATGGGAGATACTCTATATTCACTTCTGAAATGGGAGATACTCTATATTCACTTCTGAAATGGGAGATACTCTATATTCACTTCTGAAATGGGAGATACTCTATATTCACTTCTGAAATGGGAGATACTCTATATTCACTTCTGAAATGGGAGATACTCTATTTTCACTTCTGAAATGGGAGATACTCTATATTCACTTCTGAAATGGGAGACACTCTATATTCACTTCTGAAATGGGAGATACTCTATATTCACTTCTGAAATGGGAGATACTCTATATTCACTTCTGAAATGGGAGATACTCTATATTCACTTCTGAAATGGGAGAGACTCTATATTCACTTCTGAAATGGGAGATACTCTATATTCACTTCTGAAATGGGAGAGACTCTATATTTACTTCTGAAATGGGAGATACTAAATATTCACTTCTGATATGGGAGATACTCTATATTCACTTCTGAAATGGAGATACTATATATTCACTTCTGAAATGGGAGATACTCTATATTCACTTCTGAAATGGGAGATACTCTATATTCACTTCTGAAATGGGAGAGACTCTATATTCACTTCTGAAATGGGAGAGACTCTATATTCACTTCTGATATGGGAGATACTCTATATTCACTTCTGAAATGGGAGATACTCTATATTCACTTCTGAAATGGGAGATACTCTATATTCACTTCTGAAATGGGAGACACTCTCTATTCACTTCTGAAATGGGAGATACTCTATATTCACTTCTGAAATGGGAGATACTCTATATTCACTTCTGAAATGGGAGAGACTCTATATTTACTTCTGAAATGGGAGATACTCTATTTTCACTTCTGAAATGGGAGATACTCTATATTTACTTCTGAAATGGGAGACACTCTATATTCACTTCTGAAATGGGAGATACTCTATATTCACTTCTGAAATGAGAGAGACTCTATATTTACTTCTGAAATGGGAGATACTAAATATTCACTTCTGAAATGGGAGATAATCTATATTCACTTCTGATATGGGAGATACTCTATATTCACTTCTGAAATGGGAGATACTCTATATTCACTTCTGAAATGGGAGATACTCTATATTCACTTCTGAAATGAGAGATACTCTATATTCACTTCTGAAATGGGAGATACTCTATATTCACTTCTGAAATGGGAGATACTCTATATTCACTTCTGAAATGGGAGATACTCTATATTCACTTCTGAAATGGGAGATACTCTATATTCACTTCTGAAATAGGAGATTCTCTATATTCGCTTCTGAAATGGGAGATACTCTATATTCACTTCTGATATGGGAGATACTCTATATTCACTTCTGAAAGGGGAGATATTCTATATTCACTTCTGAAATGGGAGATACTCTATATTCACTTCTGAAATGGGAGATACTCTATATTCACTTCTGAAATGGGAGATACTCTATATTCACTTCTGAAATGGGAGATACTCTATATTCACTTCTGAAATGGGAGATACTCTATATTCACTTCTGAAATGGGAGATACTCTATATTCACTTCTGAAATGGGAGATACTCTATATTCACTTCTGAAATTGGAGATACTCTATATTCACTTCTGAAATGGGAGATACTCTATATTCACTTCTGAAATGGGAGATACTATATATTCACTTCTGAAATGGGAGATACTCTATATTCACTTCTGAAATGGAGATACTATATATTCACTTCTGAAATGGGAGATACTCTATATTCACTTCTGAAATGGGAGATACTCTATATTCACTTCTGAAATGGGAGATACTCTATATTCACTTCTGAAATGGGAGAGACTCTATATTCACTTCTGAAATGGGAGAGACTCTATATTTACTTCTGAAATGGGAGATACTAAATATTCACTTCTGAAATGGGAGATACTATATATTCACTTCTGAAATGGGAGATACTCTATATTCACTTCTGAAATGGGAGATACTCTATATTCACTTCTGAAATGGGAGATACTCTATATTCACTTCTGAAATGGGAGATACTCTATATTCACTTCTGAAATGGGAGACACTCTCTATTCACTTCTGAAATGGGAGATACTCTATATTCACTTCTGAAATGGGAGATACTCTATATTCACTTCTGAAATGGGAGAGACTCTATATTTACTTCTGAAATGGGAGATACTCTATTTTCACTTCTGAAATGGGAGATACTAAATATTCACTTCTGAAATGGGAGATAATCTATATTCACTTCTGATATGGGAGATACTCTATATTCACTTCTGAAATGGAGATACTATATATTCACTTCTGAAATGTGAGAGACTCTATATTCACTTCTGAAATGGGAGAGACTCTATATTCACTTCTGAAATGGGAGAGACTCTATATTCACTTCTGAAATGGGAGAGACTCTATATTCACTTCTGTTATGGGAGATACTCTATATTCACTTCTGAAATGGGAGATACTCTATATTCACTTCTGAAATGGGAGATACTCTATATTCACTTCTGAAATGGGAGATACTCTATATTCACTTCTGAAATGGGAGATACTCTATATTCACTTCTGAAATGGGAGATTCTCTATATTCACTTCTGATATGGGAGATACTCTATATTCACTTCTGAAATGGGAGATACTCTGTATTCACTTCTGAAATGGGAGATACTCTATATTCACTTCTGAAATGGGAGATACTCTATATTCACTTCTGAAATGGGAGATACTCTATATTCACTTCTGAAATGGGAGATACTCTATATTCACTTCTGAAATGGGAGATACTCTATATTCACTTCTGATATGGGAGATACTCTATATTCACTTCTGAAATGGGAGATACTCTATATTCACTTCTGAAATGGGAGATACTCTATATTCACTTCTGAAATGGGAGATACTCTATATTCACTTCTGAAATAGGAGATACTCTATATTCACTTCTGAAATAGGAGATTCTCTATATTCACTTCTGATATGGGAGATACTCTATATTCACTTCTGAAATTGGAGATACTCTGTATTCACTTCTGAAATGGGAGATACTCTATATTCACTTCTGATATGGGAGATACTCTGTATTCACTTCTGAAATGGGAGATACTCTATATTCACTTCTGAAATGGGAGATACTCTATATTCACTTCTGAAATGGGAGATACTCTATATTCACTTCTGAAATGGGAGAGACTCTATATTTACTTCTGAAATGGGAGATACTAAATATTCACTTCTGAAATGGGAGATACTATATATTCACTTCTGAAATGGGAGATACTCTATATTCACTTCTGAAATGGGAGATACTCTATATTCACTTCTGAAATGGGAGATACTCTATATTCACTTCTGAAATGGGAGATACTCTATATTCACTTCTGAAATGGGAGACACTCTCTATTCACTTCTGAAATGGGAGATACTCTATATTCACTTCTGAAATGGGAGATACTCTATATTCACTTCTGAAATGGGAGAGACTCTATATTTACTTCTGAAATGGGAGATACTCTATTTTCACTTCTGAAATGGGAGATACTCTATATTCACTTCTGAAATGGGAGACACTCTATATTCACTTCTGAAATGGGAGATACTCTATATTCACTTCTGAAATAGGAGATTCTCTATATTCACTTCTGAAATGGGAGATCCTCTATATTCACTTCTGAAATGGGAGATACTCTATATTCACTTCTGAAATGGGAGATACTCTATTTTCACTTCTGAAATGGGAGATACTCTTTATTCACTTCTGAAATGGGAGATACTCTATATTCACTTCTGAAATGGGAGATACTCTATAATCACTTCTGATATGGGAGATACTATGGGAGATACTCTATATTCACTTCTGAAATGGGAGATACTCTATATTCACTTCTGAAATGGGAGATACTCTATATTCACTTCTGAAATGGGAGACACTCTATATTCACTTCTGAAATGGGAGATACTCTATATTCACTTCTGAAATGGGAGATACTCTATATTCACTTCTGAAATGGGAGATTCTCTATATTCACTTCTGATATGGGAGATACTCTATATTCACTTCTGAAATGGGAGATACTCTGTATTCACTTCTGAAATGGGAGATACTCTATATTCACTTCTGAAATGGGAGATACTCTATATTCACTTCTGAAATGGGAGATACTCTATATTCACTTCTTTAATGGGAGATACTCTATATTCACTTCTGAAATGGGAGATACTCTATATTCACTTCTGAAATGGGAGATACTCTATATTCACTTCTGATATGGGAGATACTCTATATTTACTTCTGAAATGGGAGATACTCTATATTCACTTCTGAAATGGGAGATACTCTATATTCACTTCTGAAATGGGAGATACTCTATATTCACTTCTGAAATGGGAGATACTCTATATTCACTTCTGAAATTGGAGATACTCTGTATTCACTTCTGAAATGGGAGATACTCTATATTCACTTCTGATATGGGAGATACTCTATATTCACTTCTGAAATGGAGATACTATATATTCACTTCTGAAATGGGAGATACTCTATATTCACTTCTGAAATGGGAGATACTCTATATTCACTTCTGAAATGGGAGATACTCTATATTCACTTCTGAAATGGGAGAAACTCTATATTCACTTCTAAAATGGGAGAGACTCTATATTTACTTCTGAAATGGGAGATACTAAATATTCACTTCTGAAATGGGAGATACTATATATTCACTTCTGAAATGGGAGATACTCTATATTCACTTCTGAAATGGGAGATACTCTATATTCACTTCTGAAATGGGAGATACTCTATATTCACTTCTGAAATGAGAGATACTCTATATTCACTTCTGAAATGGGAGATACTCTATATTCACTTCTGAAATAGGAGATTCTCTATGTTCACTTCTGAAATGGGAGATACTCTATATTCACTTCTGAAATGGGAGATACTCTATATTCACTTCTGAAATGGGAGATACTCTATTTTCACTTCTGAAATGGGAGATACTCTTTATTCACTTCTGAAATGGGAGATACTCTATATTCACTTCTGAAATGGGAGATACTCTATATTCACTTCTGAAATGGGAGATACTATGGGAGATACTCTATATTCACTTCTGAAATGGGAGATACTCTATATTCACTTCTGAAATGGGAGATACTCTATATTCACTTCTGAAATGGGAGATACTCTATATTCACTTCTGAAATGGGAGATACTCTATATTCACTTCTGAAATGGGAGATACTCTATATTCACTTCTGAAATGGGAGATTCTCTATATTCACTTCTGAAATGGGAGATACTCTATATTCACTTCTGAAATGGGAGATACTCTGTATTCACTTCTGAAATGGGAGATACTCTATATTCACTTCTGAAATGGGAGATACTCTATATTCACTTCTGAAATGGGAGATACTCTATATTCACTTCTTTAATGGGAGATACTCTATATTCACTTCTGAAATGGGAGATACTCTATATTCACTTCTGAAATGGGAGATACTCTATATTCACTTCTGATATGGGAGATACTCTATATTTACTTCTGAAATGGGAGATACTCTATATTCACTTCTGAAATGGGAGATACTCTATATTCACTTCTGAAATGGGAGATACTCTATATTCACTTCTGAAATGGGAGATACTCTATATTCACTTCTGAAATTGGAGATACTCTGTATTCACTTCTGAAATGGGAGATACTCTATATTCACTTCTGATATGGGAGATACTCTATATTCACTTCTGAAATGGAGATACTATATATTCACTTCTGAAATGGGAGATACTCTATATTCACTTCTGAAATGGGAGATACTCTATATTCACTTCTGAAATGGGAGATACTCTATATTCACTTCTGAAATGGGAGAAACTCTATATTCACTTCTAAAATGGGAGAGACTCTATATTTACTTCTGAAATGGGAGATACTAAATATTCACTTCTGAAATGGGAGATACTATATATTCACTTCTGAAATGGGAGATACTCTATATTCACTTCTGAAATGGGAGATACTCTATATTCACTTCTGAAATGGGAGATACTCTATATTCACTTCTGAAATGAGAGATACTCTATATTCACTTCTGAAATGGGAGATACTCTATATTCACTTCTGAAATGGGAGATACTCTATATTCACTTCTGAAATGGGAGATACTCTATATTCACTTCTGAAATGGGAGATACTCTATATTCACTTCTGAAATAGGAGATTCTCTATATTCGCTTCTGAAATGGGAGATACTCTATATTCACTTCTGATATGGGAGATACTCTATATTCACTTCTGAAATGGGAGATATTCTATATTCACTTCTGAAATGGGAGATACTCTATATTCACTTCTGAAATGGGAGACACTCTATATTCACTTCTGAAATGGGAGATACTCTATATTCACTTCTGAAATGGGAGATACTCTATATTCACTTCTGAAATGGGAGATACTCTATATTCACTTCTGAAATGGGAGATACTATATATTCACTTCTGAAATGGGAGATACTCTATATTCACTTCTGAAATTGGAGATACTCTATATTCACTTCTGAAATGGGAGATACTCTATATTCACTTCTGAAATGGGAGATACTATATATTCACTTCTGAAATGGGAGATACTCTATATTCACTTCTGAAATGGAGATACTATATATTCACTTCTGAAATGGGAGATACTCTATATTCACTTCTGAAATGGGAGATACTCTATATTCACTTCTGAAATGGGAGATACTCTATATTCACTTCTGAAATGGGAGAGACTCTATATTCACTTCTGAAATGGGAGAGACTCTATATTTACTTCTGAAATGGGAGATACTAAATATTCACTTCTGAAATGGGAGATACTATATATTCACTTCTGAAATGGGAGATACTCTATATTCACTTCTGAAATGGGAGATACTCTATATTCACTTCTGAAATGGGAGATACTCTATATTCACTTCTGAAATGGGAGATACTCTATATTCACTTCTGAAATGGGAGACACTCTCTATTCACTTCTGAAATGGGAGATACTCTATATTCACTTCTGAAATGGGAGATACTCTATATTCACTTCTGAAATGGGAGAGACTCTATATTTACTTCTGAAATGGGAGATACTCTATTTTCACTTCTGAAATGGGAGATACTCTATATTCACTTCTGAAATGGGAGACACTCTATATTCACTTCTGAAATGGGAGATACTCTATATTCACTTCTGAAATGGGAGAGACTCTATATTTACTTCTGAAATGGGAGATAATCTATATTCACTTCTGATATGGGAGATACTCTATATTCACTTCTGAAATGGAGATACTATATATTCACTTCTGAAATGTGAGAGACTCTATATTCACTTCTGAAATGGGAGAGACTCTATATTCACTTCTGAAATGTGAGAGACTCTATATTCACTTCTGAAATGGGAGAGACTCTATATTCACTTCTGTTATGGGAGATACTCTATATTCACTTCTGAAATGGGAGATACTCTATATTCACTTCTTTAATGGGAGATACTCTATATTCACTTCTGAAATGGGAGATACTCTATATTCACTTCTGAAATGGGAGATACTCTATATTCACTTCTGATATGGGAGATACTCTATATTTACTTCTGAAATGGGAGATACTCTATATTCACTTCTGAAATGGGAGATACTCTATATTCACTTCTGAAATGGGAGATACTCTATATTCACTTATGAAATGGGAGATACTCTATATTCACTTCTGAAATGGAGATACTATATATTCACTTCTGAAATGTGAGAGACTCTATATTCACTTCTGAAATGGGAGAGACTCTATATTCACTTCTGAAATGTGAGAGACTCTATATTCACTTCTGAAATGGGAGAGACTCTATATTCACTTCTGTTATGGGAGATACTCTATATTCACTTCTGAAATGGGAGATACTCTATATTCACTTCTGAAATGGGAGATACTCTATATTCACTTCTGAAATGGGAGATACTCTATATTCACTTCTGAAATGGGAGATACTCTATATTCACTTCTGAAATGGGAGATACTCTATATTCACTTCTGAAATAGGAGATTCTCTATGTTCACTTCTGAAATGGGAGATCCTCTATATTCACTTCTGAAATGGGAGATACTCTATATTCACTTCTGAAATGGGAGATACTCTATTTTCACTTCTGAAATGGGAGATACTCTTTATTCACTTCTGAAATGGGAGATACTCTATATTCACTTCTGAAATGGGAGATACTCTATAATCACTTCTGATATGGGAGATACTATGGGAGATACTCTATATTCACTTCTGAAATGGGAGATACTCTATATTCACTTCTGAAATGGGAGATACTCTATATTCACTTCTGAAATGGGAGACACTCTATATTCACTTCTGAAATGGGAGATACTCTATATTCACTTCTGAAATGGGAGATACTCTATATTCACTTCTGAAATGGGAGATTCTCTATATTCACTTCTGATATGGGAGATACTCTATATTCACTTCTGAAATGGGAGATACTCTGTATTCACTTCTGAAATGGGAGATACTCTATATTCACTTCTGAAATGGGAGATACTCTATATTCACTTCTGAAATGGGAGATACTCTATATTCACTTCTTTAATGGGAGATACTCTATATTCACTTCTGAAATGGGAGATACTCTATATTCACTTCTGAAATGGGAGATACTCTATATTCACTTCTGATATGGGAGATACTCTATATTTACTTCTGAAATGGGAGATACTCTATATTCACTTCTGAAATGGGAGATACTCTATATTCACTTCTGAAATGGGAGATACTCTATATTCACTTCTGAAATGGGAGATACTCTATATTCACTTCTGAAATTGGAGATACTCTGTATTCACTTCTGAAATGGGAGATACTCTATATTCACTTCTGATATGGGAGATACTCTATATTCACTTCTGAAATGGAGATACTATATATTCACTTCTGAAATGGGAGATACTCTATATTCACTTCTGAAATGGGAGATACTCTATATTCACTTCTGAAATGGGAGATACTCTATATTCACTTCTGAAATGGGAGAAACTCTATATTCACTTCTAAAATGGGAGAGACTCTATATTTACTTCTGAAATGGGAGATACTAAATATTCACTTCTGAAATGGGAGATACTATATATTCACTTCTGAAATGGGAGATACTCTATATTCACTTCTGAAATGGGAGATACTCTATATTCACTTCTGAAATGGGAGATACTCTATATTCACTTCTGAAATGAGAGATACTCTATATTCACTTCTGAAATGGGAGATACTCTATATTCACTTCTGAAATGGGAGATACTCTATATTCACTTCTGAAATGGGAGATACTCTATATTCACTTCTGAAATGGGAGATACTCTATATTCACTTCTGAAATAGGAGATTCTCTATATTCGCTTCTGAAATGGGAGATACTCTATATTCACTTCTGATATTGGAGATACTCTATATTCACTTCTGAAATGGGAGATATTCTATATTCACTTCTGAAATGGGAGATACTCTATATTCACTTCTGAAATGGGAGACACTCTATATTCACTTCTGAAATGGGAGATACTCTATATTCACTTCTGAAATGGGAGATACTCTATATTCACTTCTGAAATGGGAGATACTCTATATTCACTTCTGAAATGGGAGATACTATATATTCACTTCTGAAATGGGAGATACTCTATATTCACTTCTGAAATTGGAGATACTCTATATTCACTTCTGAAATGGGAGATACTCTATATTCACTTCTGAAATGGGAGATACTATATATTCACTTCTGAAATGGGAGATACTCTATATTCACTTCTGAAATGGAGATACTATATATTCACTTCTGAAATGGGAGATACTCTATATTCACTTCTGAAATGGGAGATACTCTATATTCACTTCTGAAATGGGAGATACTCTATATTCACTTCTGAAATGGGAGAGACTCTATATTCACTTCTGAAATGGGAGAGACTCTATATTTACTTCTGAAATGGGAGATACTAAATATTCACTTCTGAAATGGGAGATACTATATATTCACTTCTGAAATGGGAGATACTCTATATTCACTTCTGAAATGGGAGATACTCTATATTCACTTCTGAAATGGGAGATACTCTATATTCACTTCTGAAATGGGAGATACTCTATATTCACTTCTGAAATGGGAGACACTCTCTATTCACTTCTGAAATGGGAGATACTCTATATTCACTTCTGAAATGGGAGATACTCTATATTCACTTCTGAAATGGGAGAGACTCTATATTTACTTCTGAAATGGGAGATACTCTATTTTCACTTCTGAAATGGGAGATACTCTATATTCACTTCTGAAATGGGAGACACTCTATATTCACTTCTGAAATGGGAGATACTCTATATTCACTTCTGAAATGGGAGAGACTCTATATTTACTTCTGAAATGGGAGATAATCTATATTCACTTCTGATATGGGAGATACTCTATATTCACTTCTGAAATGGAGATACTATATATTCACTTCTGAAATGTGAGAGACTCTATATTCACTTCTGAAATGGGAGAGACTCTATATTCACTTCTGAAATGTGAGAGACTCTATATTCACTTCTGAAATGGGAGAGACTCTATATTCACTTCTGTTATGGGAGATACTCTATATTCACTTCTGAAATGGGAGATACTCTATATTCACTTCTTTAATGGGAGATACTCTATATTCACTTCTGAAATGGGAGATACTCTATATTCACTTCTGAAATGGGAGATACTCTATATTCACTTCTGAAATGGGAGATACTCTATATTTACTTCTGAAATGGGAGATACTCTATATTCACTTCTGAAATGGGAGATACTCTATATTCACTTCTGAAATGGGAGATACTCTATATTCACTTCTGAAATGGGAGATACTCTATATTCACTTCTGAAATGGAGATACTATATATTCACTTCTGAAATGTGAGAGACTCTATATTCACTTCTGAAATGGGAGAGACTCTATATTCACTTCTGAAATGTGAGAGACTCTATATTCACTTCTGAAATGGGAGAGACTCTATATTCACTTCTGTTATGGGAGATACTCTATATTCACTTCTGAAATGGGAGATACTCTATATTCACTTCTGAAATGGGAGATACTCTATATTCACTTCTGAAATGGGAGATACTCTATATTCACTTCTGAAATGGGAGATACTCTATATTCACTTCTGAAATGGGAGATTCTCTATATTCACTTCTGATATGGGAGATACTCTATATTCACTTCTGAAATGGGAGATACTCTGTATTCACTTCTGAAATGGGAGATACTCTATATTCACTTCTGAAATGGGAGATACTCTATATTCACTTCTGAAATGGGAGATACTCTATATTCACTTCTGAAATGGGAGATACTCTATATTCACTTCTGAAATGGGAGATACTCTATATTCACTTCTGAAATGGGAGATACTCTATATTCACTTCTGATATGGGAGATACTCTATATTCACTTCTGAAATGGGAGATACTCTATATTCACTTCTGAAATGGGAGATACTCTATATTCACTTCTGAAATGGGAGATACTCTATATTCACTTCTGAAATAGGAGATACTCTATATTCACTTCTGAAATAGGAGATTCTCTATATTCACTTCTGATATGGGAGATACTCTATATTCACTTCTGAAATTGGAGATACTCTGTATTCACTTCTGAAATGGGAGATACTCTATATTCACTTCTGATATGGGAGATACTCTGTATTCACTTCTGAAATGGGAGATACTCTATATTCACTTCTGAAATGGGAGATACTCTATATTCACTTCTGAAATGGGAGATACTCTATATTCACTTCTGAAATGGGAGAGACTCTATATTTACTTCTGAAATGGGAGATACTAAATATTCACTTCTGAAATGGGAGATACTATATATTCACTTCTGAAATGGGAGATACTCTATATTCACTTCTGAAATGGGAGATACTCTATATTCACTTCTGAAATGGGAGATACTCTATATTCACTTCTGAAATGGGAGATACTCTATATTCACTTCTGAAATGGGAGACACTCTCTATTCACTTCTGAAATGGGAGATACTCTATATTCACTTCTGAAATGGGAGATACTCTATATTCACTTCTGAAATGGGAGACACTCTCTATTCACTTCTGAAATGGGAGATACTCTATATTCACTTCTGAAATGGGAGATACTCTATATTCACTTCTGAAATGGGAGAGACTCTATATTTACTTCTGAAATGGGAGATACTCTATTTTCACTTCTGAAATGGGAGATACTCTATATTCACTTCTGAAATGGGAGACACTCTATATTCACTTCTGAAATGGGAGATACTCTATATTCACTTCTGAAATAGGAGATTCTCTATGTTCACTTCTGAAATGGGAGATACTCTATATTCACTTCTGAAATGGGAGATACTCTATTTTCACTTCTGAAATGGGAGATACTATGGGAGATACTCTATATTCACTTCTGAAATGGGAGATACTCTATATTCACTTCTGAAATGGGAGATACTCTATATTCACTTCTGAAATGGGAGATACTCTATATTCACTTCTGAAATGGGAGATACTATGGGAGATACTCTATATTCACTTCTGAAATGGGAGATACTCTATATTCACTTCTGAAATGGGAGATACTCTATATTCACTTCTGAAATGGGAGACACTCTATATTCACTTCTGAAATGGGAGATACTCTATATTCACTTCTGAAATGGGAGATACTCTATATTCACTTCTGAAATGGGAGATTCTCTATATTCACTTCTGAAATGGGAGATACTCTATATTCACTTCTGAAATGGGAGATACTCTATATTCACTTCTGAAATGGGAGATACTCTATATTCACTTCTGAAATGGGAGATACTCTATATTCACTTCTGAAATGGGAGATATTCTATATTCACTTCTGAAATGGGAGATACTCTATATTCACTTCTGAAATGGGAGATACTCTATATTCACTTCTGAAATGGGAGATACTCTATATTCACTTCTGATATGGGAGATACTCTATATTCACTTCTGAAATGGGAGATACTATATATTCACTTCTGAAATGGGAGATACTCTATATTCACTTCTGAAATGGGAGATACTCTATATTCACTTCTGAAATGGGAGATACTCTATATTCACTTCTGAAATGGGAGAAACTCTATATTCACTTCTGAAATGGGAGAGACTCTATATTTACTTCTGAAATGGGAGATACTAAATATTCACTTCTGAAATGGGAGATACTATATATTCACTTCTGAAATGGGAGATACTCTATATTCACTTCTGAAATGGGAGATACTCTATATTCACTTCTGAAATGGGAGATACTCTATATTCACTTCTGAAATGGGAGATACTCTATATTCACTTCTGAAATGAGAGATACTCTATATTCACTTCTGAAATGGGAGATACTCTATATTCACTTCTGAAATGGGAGATACTCTATATTCACTTCTGAAATGGGAGATACTCTATATTCACTTCTGAAATGGGAGATACTCTATATTCACTTCTGAAATAGGAGATTCTCTATATTCGCTTCTGAAATGGGAGATACTCTATATTCACTTCTGATATGGGAGATACTCTATATTCACTTCTGAAAGGGGAGATATTCTATATTCACTTCTGAAATGGGAGATACTCTATATTCACTTCTGAAATGGGAGATACTCTATATTCACTTCTGAAATGGGAGATACTCTATATTCACTTCTGAAATGGGAGATACTCTATATTCACTTCTGAAATGGGAGATACTCTATATTCACTTCTGAAATGGGAGATACTATATATTCACTTCTGAAATGGGAGATACTCTATATTCACTTCTGAAATTGGAGATACTCTATATTCACTTCTGAAATGGGAGATACTCTATATTCACTTCTGAAATGGGAGATACTATATATTCACTTCTGAAATGGGAGATACTCTATATTCACTTCTGAAATGGAGATACTATATATTCACTTCTGAAATGGGAGATACTCTATATTCACTTCTGAAATGGGAGAGACTCTATATTCACTTCTGAAATGGGAGATACTCTATATTCACTTCTGAAATGGGAGAGACTCTATATTCACTTCTGAAATGGGAGAGACTCTATATTTACTTCTGAAATGGGAGATACTAAATATTCACTTCTGAAATGGGAGATACTATATATTCACTTCTGAAATGGGAGATACTCTATATTCACTTCTGAAATGGGAGATACTCTATATTCACTTCTGAAATGGGAGATACTCTATATTCACTTCTGAAATGGGAGATACTCTATATTCACTTCTGAAATGGGAGACACTCTCTATTCACTTCTGAAATGGGAGATACTCTATATTCACTTCTGAAATGGGAGATACTCTATATTCACTTCTGAAATGGGAGAGACTCTATATTTACTTCTGAAATGGGAGATACTCTATTTTCACTTCTGAAATGGGAGATACTCTATATTCACTTCTGAAATGGGAGACACTCTATATTCACTTCTGAAATGGGAGATACTCTATATTCACTTCTGAAATGGGAGAGACTCTATATTTACTTCTGAAATGGGAGATACTAAATATTCACTTCTGAAATGGGAGATAATCTATATTCACTTCTGATATGGGAGATACTCTATATTCACTTCTGAAATGGAGATACTATATATTCACTTCTGAAATGTGAGAGACTCTATATTCACTTCTGAAATGGGAGAGACTCTATATTCACTTCTGAAATGTGAGAGACTCTATATTCACTTCTGAAATGGGAGAGACTCTATATTCACTTCTGTTATGGGAGATACTCTATATTCACTTCTGAAATGGGAGATACTCTATATTCACTTCTGAAATGGGAGATACTCTATATTCACTTCTGAAATGGGAGATACTCTATATTCACTTCTGAAATGGGAGATACTCTATATTCACTTCTGAAATGGGAGATTCTCTATATTCACTTCTGAAATGGGAGATACTCTATATTCACTTCTGAAATGGGAGATACTCTGTATTCACTTCTGAAATGGGAGATACTCTATATTCACTTCTGAAATGGGAGATACTCTATATTCACTTCTGAAATGGGAGATACTCTATATTCACTTCTGAAATGGGAGATACTCTATATTCACTTCTGAAATGGGATATACTCTATATTCACTTTTGAAATGGGAGATACTCTATATTCACTTCTGAAATGGGAGATACTCTATATTCACTTCTGAAATGGGAGATACTCTATTTTCACTTCTGAAATGGGAGATACTATGGGAGATACTCTATATTCACTTCTGAAATGGGAGATACTCTATATTCACTTCTGAAATGGGAGATACTCTATATTCACTTCTGAAATGGGAGATACTCTATAATCACTTCTGATATGGGAGATACTATGGGAGATACTCTATATTCACTTCTGAAATGGGAGATACTCTATATTCACTTCTGAAATGGGAGACACTCTATATTCACTTCTGAAATGGGAGATACTCTATATTCACTTCTGAAATGGGAGATACTCTATATTCACTTCTGAAATGGGAGATACTCTATATTCACTTCTGAAATGGGAGATACTCTATATTCACTTCTGAAATGGGAGATACTCTGTATTCACTTCTGAAATGGGAGATACTCTATATTCACTTCTGAAATGGGAGATACTCTATATTCACTTCTGAAATGGGAGATACTCTATATTCACTTCTTTAATGGGAGATACTCTATATTCACTTCTGAAATGGGAGATACTCTATATTCACTTCTGAAATGGGAGATACTCTATATTCACTTCTGATATGGGAGATACTCTATATTTACTTCTGAAATGGGAGATACTCTATATTCACTTCTGAAATGGGAGATACTCTATATTCACTTCTGAAATGGGAGATACTCTATATTCACTTCTGAAATGGGAGATACTCTATATTCACTTCTGAAATTGGAGATACTCTGTATTCACTTCTGAAATGGGAGATACTCTATATTCACTTCTGATATGGGAGATACTCTATATTCACTTCTGAAATGGAGATACTATATATTCACTTCTGAAATGGGAGATACTCTATATTCACTTCTGAAATGGGAGATACTCTATATTCACTTCTGAAATGGGAGATACTCTATATTCACTTCTGAAATGGGAGAAACTCTATATTCACTTCTGAAATGGGAGAGACTCTATATTTACTTCTGAAATGGGAGATACTAAATATTCACTTCTGAAATGGGAGATACTATATATTCACTTCTGAAATGGGAGATACTCTATATTCACTTCTGAAATGGGAGATACTCTATGTTCACTTCTGAAATGGGAGATACTCTATATTCACTTCTGAAATGGGAGATACTCTATATTCACTTCTGAAATGAGAGATACTCTATATTCACTTCTGAAATGGGAGATACTCTATATTCACTTCTGAAATGGGAGATACTCTATATTCACTTCTGAAATGGGAGATACTCTATATTCACTTCTGAAATGGGAGATACTCTATATTCACTTCTGAAATAGGAGATTCTCTATATTCGCTTCTGAAATGGGAGATACTCTATATTCACTTCTGATATGGGAGATACTCTATATTCACTTCTGAAAGGGGAGATATTCTATATTCACTTCTGAAATGGGAGATACTCTATATTCACTTCTGAAATGGGAGATACTCTATATTCACTTCTGAAATGGGAGATACTCTATATTCACTTCTGAAATGGGAGATACTCTATATTCACTTCTGAAATGGGAGATACTCTATATTCACTTCTGAAATGGGAGATACTATATATTCACTTCTGAAATGGGAGATACTCTATATTCACTTCTGAAATTGGAGATACTCTATATTCACTTCTGAAATGGGAGATACTCTATATTCACTTCTGAAATGGGAGATACTATATATTCACTTCTGAAATGGGAGATACTCTATATTCACTTCTGAAATGGAGATACTATATATTCACTTCTGAAATGGGAGATACTCTATATTCACTTCTGAAATGGGAGAGACTCTATATTCACTTCTGAAATGGGAGATACTCTATATTCACTTCTGAAATGGGAGAGACTCTATATTCACTTCTGAAATGGGAGAGACTCTATATTTACTTCTGAAATGGGAGATACTAAATATTCACTTCTGAAATGGGAGATACTATATATTCACTTCTGAAATGGGAGATACTCTATATTCACTTCTGAAATGGGAGATACTCTATATTCACTTCTGAAATGGGAGATACTCTATATTCACTTCTGAAATGGGAGATACTCTATATTCACTTCTGAAATGGGAGACACTCTCTATTCACTTCTGAAATGGGAGATACTCTATATTCACTTCTGAAATGGGAGATACTCTATATTCACTTCTGAAATGGGAGAGACTCTATATTTACTTCTGAAATGGGAGATACTCTATTTTCACTTCTGAAATGGGAGATACTCTATATTCACTTCTGAAATGGGAGACACTCTATATTCACTTCTGAAATGGGAGATACTCTATATTCACTTCTGAAATGGGAGAGACTCTATATTTACTTCTGAAATGGGAGATACTAAATATTCACTTCTGAAATGGGAGATAATCTATATTCACTTCTGATATGGGAGATACTCTATATTCACTTCTGAAATGGAGATACTATATATTCACTTCTGAAATGTGAGAGACTCTATATTCACTTCTGAAATGGGAGAGACTCTATATTCACTTCTGAAATGTGAGAGACTCTATATTCACTTCTGAAATGGGAGAGACTCTATATTCACTTCTGTTATGGGAGATACTCTATATTCACTTCTGAAATGGGAGATACTCTATATTCACTTCTGAAATGGGAGATACTCTATATTCACTTCTGAAATGGGAGATACTCTATATTCACTTCTGAAATGGGAGATACTCTATATTCACTTCTGAAATGGGAGATACTCTATATTCACTTCTGATATGGGAGATACTCTATATTCACTTCTGAAATGGGAGATACTCTATATTCACTTCTGAAATGGGAGATACTCTATATTCACTTCTGAAATGGGAGATACTCTATATTCACTTCTGAAATGGGAGATACTCTATATTCACTTCTGAAATGGGAGATACTCTATATTCACTTCTGAAATGGGATATACTCTATATTCACTTCTGAAATGGGAGATACTCTATATTCACTTCTGATATGGGAGATACTCTATATTCACTTCTGAAATGGGAGATACTCTATATTCACTTCTGAAATGGGAGATACTCTATATTCACTTCTGAAATGGGAGATACTCTATATTCACTTCTGAAATAGGAGATACTCTATATTCACTTCTGAAATAGGAGATTCTCTATATTCAATTCTGATATGGGAGATACTCTATATTCACTTCTGAAATTGGAGATACTCTGTATTCACTTCTGAAATGGGAGATACTCTATATTCACTTCTGATATGGGAGATACTCTGTATTCACTTCTGAAATGGGAGATACTCTATATTCACTTCTGAAATGGGAGATACTCTATATTCACTTCTGAAATGGGAGATACTCTATATTCACTTCTGAAATGGGAGAGACTCTATATTTACTTCTGAAATGGGAGATACTAAATATTCACTTCTGAAATGGGAGATACTATATATTCACTTCTGAAATGGGAGATACTCTATATTCACTTCTGAAATGGGAGATACTCTATATTCACTTCTGAAATGGGAGATACTCTATATTCACTTCTGAAATGGGAGATACTCTATATTCACTTCTGAAATGGGAGACACTCTCTATTCACTTCTGAAATGGGAGATACTCTATATTCACTTCTGAAATGGGAGATACTCTATATTCACTTCTGAAATGGGAGAGACTCTATATTTACTTCTGAAATGGGAGATACTCTATTTTCACTTCTGAAATGGGAGATACTCTATATTCACTTCTGAAATGGGAGATACTCTATATTCACTTCTGAAATGGGAGATACTCTATATTCACTTCTGAAATGGGAGATACTCTATATTCACTTCTGAAATGGGAGATACTCTATATTCACTTCTGAAATGGGAGATACTCTATATTCACTTCTGAAATGGGAGATACTCTATTTTCACTTCTGAAATGGGAGATACTATGGGAGATACTCTATATTCACTTCTGAAATGGGAGATACTCTATATTCACTTCTGAAATGGGAGATACTCTATATTCACTTCTGAAATGGGAGATACTCTATAATCACTTCTGATATGGGAGATACTATGGGAGATACTCTATATTCACTTCTGAAATGGGAGATACTCTATATTCACTTCTGAAATGGGAGATACTCTATATTCACTTCTGAAATGGGAGATACTCTATATTCACTTCTGAAATGGGAGATACTCTATATTCACTTCTGAAATGGGAGATACTCTATATTCACTTCTGAAATGGGAGATTCTCTATATTCACTTCTGAAATGGGAGATACTCTATATTCACTTCTGAAATGGGAGATACTCTATATTCACTTCTGAAATGGGAGATACTCTATATTCACTTCTTAAATGGGAGATACTCTATATTCACTTCTGAAATGGGAGATACTCTATATTCACTTCTGAAATGGGAGATACTCTATATTCACTTCTGAAATGGGAGATACTCTATATTTACTTCTGAAATGGGAGATACTCTATATTCACTTCTGAAATGGGAGATACTCTATATTCACTTCTGAAATGGGAGATACTCTATATTCACTTCTGAAATGGGAGATACTCTATATTCACTTCTGAAATTGGAGATACTCTGTATTCACTTCTGAAATGGGAGATACTCTATATTCACTTCTGATATGGGAGATACTCTATATTCACTTCTGAAATGGAGATACTATATATTCACTTCTGAAATGGGAGATACTCTATATTCACTTCTGAAATGGGAGATACTCTATATTCACTTCTGAAATGGGAGATACTCTATATTCACTTCTGAAATGGGAGAGACTCTATATTCACTTCTGAAATGGGAGAGACTCTATATTTACTTCTGAAATGGGAGATACTCTATATTCACTTCTGAAATGGGAGATACTCTATATTCACTTCTGAAATGGGAGATACTCTATATTCACTTCTGAAATGGGAGATTCTCTATATTCACTTCTGATATGGGAGATACTCTATATTCACTTCTGAAATGGGAGATACTCTGTATTCACTTCTGAAATGGGAGATACTCTATATTCACTTCTGAAATGGGAGATACTCTATATTCACTTCTGAAATGGGAGATACTCTATATTCACTTCTGAAATGGGAGATACTCTATATTCACTTCTGAAATGGGAGATACTCTATATTCACTTCTGATATGGGAGATACTCTATATTCACTTCTGAAATGGGAGATACTCTATATTCACTTCTGAAATGGGAGATACTCTATATTCACTTCTGAAATGGGAGATACTCTATATTCACTTCTGAAATAGGAGATACTCTATATTCACTTCTGAAATAGGAGATTCTCTATATTCACTTCTGATATGGGAGATACTCTATATTCACTTCTGAAATTGGAGATACTCTGTATTCACTTCTGAAATGGGAGATACTCTATATTCACTTCTGATATGGGAGATACTCTGTATTCACTTCTGAAATGGGAGATACTCTATATTCACTTCTGAAATGGGAGATACTCTATATTCACTTCTGAAATGGGAGATACTCTATATTCACTTCTGAAATGGGAGAGACTCTATATTTACTTCTGAAATGGGAGATACTAAATATTCACTTCTGAAATGGGAGATACTATATATTCACTTCTGAAATGGGAGATACTCTATATTCACTTCTGAAATGGGAGATACTCTATATTCACTTCTGAAATGGGAGATACTCTATATTCACTTCTGAAATGGGAGATACTCTATATTCACTTCTGAAATGGGAGACACTCTCTATTCACTTCTGAAATGGGAGATACTCTATATTCACTTCTGAAATGGGAGATACTCTATATTCACTTCTGAAATGGGAGAGACTCTATATTTACTTCTGAAATGGGAGATACTCTATTTTCACTTCTGAAATGGGAGATACTCTATATTCACTTCTGAAATGGGAGACACTCTATATTCACTTCTGAAATGGGAGATACTCTATATTCACTTCTGAAATAGGAGATTCTCTATGTTCACTTCTGAAATGGGAGATCCTCTATATTCACTTCTGAAATGGGAGATACTCTATATTCACTTCTGAAATGGGAGATACTCTATTTTCACTTCTGAAATGGGAGATACTATGGGAGATACTCTATATTCACTTCTGAAATGGGAGATACTCTTTATTCACTTCTGAAATGGGAGATACTCTATATTCACTTCTGAAATGGGAGATACTCTATAATCACTTCTGATATGGGAGATACTATGGGAGATACTCTATATTCACTTCTGAAATGGGAGATACTCTATATTCACTTCTGAAATGGGAGATACTCTATATTCACTTCTGAAATGGGAGATACTCTATATTCACTTCTGAAATGGGAGATACTCTATATTCACTTCTGAAATGGGAGATACTCTATATTCACTTCTGAAATGGGAGATTCTCTATATTCACTTCTGATATGGGAGATACTCTATATTCACTTCTGAAATGGGAGATACTCTGTATTCACTTCTGAAATGGGAGATACTCTATATTCACTTCTGAAATGGGAGATACTCTATATTCACTTCTGAAATGGGAGATACTCTATATTCACTTCTTTAATGGGAGATACTCTATATTCACTTCTGAAATGGGAGATACTCTATATTCACTTCTGAAATGGGAGATACTCTATATTCACTTCTGATATGGGAGATACTCTATATTTACTTCTGAAATGGGAGATACTCTATATTCACTTCTGAAATGGGAGATACTCTATATTCACTTCTGAAATGGGAGATACTCTATATTCACTTCTGAAATGGGAGATACTCTATATTCACTTCTGAAATTGGAGATACTCTGTATTCACTTCTGAAATGGGAGATACTCTATATTCACTTCTGATATGGGAGATACTCTATATTCACTTCTGAAATGGAGATACTATATATTCACTTCTGAAATGGGAGATACTCTATATTCACTTCTGAAATGGGAGATACTCTATATTCACTTCTGAAATGGGAGATACTCTATATTCACTTCTGAAATGGGAGAGACTCTATATTTACTTCTGAAATGGGAGATACTAAATATTCACTTCTGAAATGGGAGATACTATATATTCACTTCTGAAATGGGAGATACTCTATATTCACTTCTGAAATGGGAGATACTCTATATTCACTTCTGAAATGGGAGATACTCTATATTCACTTCTGAAATGGGAGATACTCTATATTCACTTCTGAAATGGGAGACACTCTCTATTCACTTCTGAAATGGGAGATACTCTATATTCACTTCTGAAATGGGAGATACTCTATATTCACTTCTGAAATGGGAGAGACTCTATATTTACTTCTGAAATGGGAGATACTCTATTTTCACTTCTGAAATGGGAGATACTCTATATTCACTTCTGAAATGGGAGATACTCTATATTCACTTCTGAAATGGGAGATACTCTATATTCACTTCTGAAATAGGAGATTCTCTATATTCACTTCTGAAATGGGAGACCCTCTATATTCACTTCTGAAATGGGAGATACTCTATATTCAATTCTGAAATGGGAGATACTCTATTTTCACTTCTGAAATGGGAGATACTATGGGAGATACTCTATATTCACTTCTGAAATGGGAGATACTCTATATTCACTTCTGAAATGGGAGATACTCTATATTCACTTCTGAAATGGGAGATACTCTATGTTCACTTCTGAAATGGGAGATACTATGGGAGATACTCTATATTCACTTCTGAAATGGGAGATACTCTATATTCACTTCTGAAATGGGAGATACTCTATATTCACTTCTGAAATGGGAGATACTCTATATTCACTTCTGAAATGGGAGATACTCTATATTCACTTCTGAAATGGGAGATACTCTATATTCACTTCTGAAATGGGAGATTCTCTATGTTCACTTCTGAAATGGGAGATACTCTATATTCACTTCTGAAATGGGAGATACTCTGTATTCACTTCTGAAATGGGAGATACTCTATATTCACTTCTGAAATGGGAGATACTCTATATTCACTTCTGAAATGGGAGATACTCTATATTCACTTCTTTAATGGGAGATACTCTATATTCACTTCTGAAATGGGAGATACTCTATATTCACTTCTGAAATGGGAGATACTCTATATTCACTTCTGATATGGGAGATACTCTATATTTACTTCTGAAATGGGAGATACTCTATATTCACTTCTGAAATGGGAGATACTCTATATTCACTTCTGAAATGGGAGATACTCTATATTCACTTCTGAAATGGGAGATACTCTATATTCACTTCTGAAATTGGAGATACTCTGTATTCACTTCTGAAATGGGAGATACTCTATATTCACTTCTGATATGGGAGATACTCTATATTCACTTCTGAAATGGAGATACTATATATTCACTTCTGAAATGGGAGATACTCTATATTCACTTCTGAAATGGGAGATACTCTATATTCACTTCTGAAATGGGAGATACTCTATATTCACTTCTGAAATGGGAGAGACTCTATATTCACTTCTGAAATGGGAGAGACTCTATATTTACTTCTGAAATGGGAGATACTAAATATTCACTTCTGAAATGGGAGATACTATATATTCACTTCTGAAATGGGAGATACTCTATATTCACTTCTGAAATGGGAGATACTCTATATTCACTTCTGAAATGGGAGATACTCTATATTCACTTCTGAAATGGGAGATACTCTATATTCACTTCTGAAATGGGAGACACTCTCTATTCACTTCTGAAATGGGAGATACTCTATTTTCACTTCTGAAATGGGAGATACTATGGGAGATACTCTATATTCACTTCTGAAATGGGAGATACTCTATATTCACTTCTGAAATGGGAGATACTCTATATTCACTTCTGAAATTGGATGTACTCTATATTCACTTCTGAAATGGGAGATACTCTATATTCACTTCTGAAATGGGAGATACTCTATTTTCACTTCTGAAATGGGAGATACTATGGGAGATACTCTATATTCACTTCTGAAATGGGAGATACTCTATATTCACTTCTGAAATGGGAGATACTCTATATTCACTTCTGAAATTGGAGATACTCTGTATTCACTTCTGAAATGGGAGATACTCTATATTCACTTCTGATATGGGAGATATTCTATATTCACTTCTGAAATGGAGATACTATATATTCACTTCTGAAATGGGAGATACTCTATATTCACTTCTGAAATGGGAGATACTCTATATTCACTTCTGAAATGGGAGATACTCTATATTCACTTCTTTAATGGGAGATACTCTATATTCACTTCTGAAATGGGAGATACTCTATATTCACTTCTGATATGGGAGATACTCTATATTCACTTCTGAAATGGGAGATACTCTATATTCACTTCTGAAATGGGAGATACTCTATATTCACTTCTGAAATGGGAGATACTCTATATTCACTTCTGAAATGGGAGATACTCTATATTCACTTCTGAAATTGGAGATACTCTGTATTCACTTCTGAAATGGGAGATACTCTATATTCACTTCTGAAATGGGAGATACTCTGTATTCACTTCTGAAATGGGAGATACTCTATATTCACTTCTGAAATGGGAGATACTCTATATTCACTTCTGAAATGGGAGATACTCTATATTCACTTCTTTAATGGGAGATACTCTATATTCACTTCTGAAATGGGAGATACTCTATATTCACTTCTGAAATGGGAGATACTATATATTCACTTCTGAAATGGGAGATACTCTATATTCACTTCTGAAATGGAGATACTATATATTCACTTCTGAAATGGGAGATACTCTATATTCACTTCTGAAATGGGAGATACTCTATATTCACTTCTGAAATGGGAGATACTCTATATTCACTTCTGAAATGGGAGAGACTCTATATTCACTTCTGAAATGGGAGAGACTCTATATTTACTTCTGAAATGGGAGATACTAAATATTCACTTCTGAAATGGGAGATACTATATATTCACTTCTGAAATGGGAGATACTCTATATTCACTTCTGAAATGGGAGATACTCTATATTCACTTCTGAAATGGGAGATACTCTATATTCACTTCTGAAATGGGAGATACTCTATATTCACTTCTGAAATGGGAGACACTCTCTATTCACTTCTGAAATGGGAGATACTCTATATTCACTTCTGAAATGGGAGATACTCTATATTCACTTCTGAAATGGGAGAGACTCTATATTTACTTTTGAAATGGGAGATACTCTATTTTCACTTCTGAAATGGGAGATACTCTATATTCACTTCTGAAATGGGAGACACTCTATATTCACTTCTGAAATGGGAGATACTCTATATTCACTTCTGAAATGGGAGAGACTCTATATTTACTTCTGAAATGGGAGATACTAAATATTCACTTCTGAAATGGGAGATAATCTATATTCACTTCTGATATGGGAGATACTCTATATTCACTTCTGAAATGGAGATACTATATATTCACTTCTGAAATGTGAGAGACTCTATATTCACTTCTGAAATGGGAGAGACTCTATATTCACTTCTGAAATGTGAGAGACTGTATATTCACTTCTGAAATGGGAGAGACTCTATATTCACTTCTGATATGGGAGATACTCTATATTCACTTCTGAAATGGGAGATACTCTATATTCACTTCTGAAATGGGAGATACTCTATATTCACTTCTGAAATGGGAGATTCTCTATATTCACTTCTGAAATGGGAGATACTCTATATTCACTTCTGAAATGGGAGATACTCTATAATCACTTCTGAAATGGGAGATACTCTATATTCACTTCTGAAATGGGAGATACTCTATATTCACTTCTGAAATGGGAGATACTCTATATTCACTTCTGAAATGGGAGATACTCTATATTCACTTCTGAAATGGGAGATACTCTATATTCACTTCTGAAATGGGAGATACTCTATATTCACTTCTGAAATGGGAGATTCTCTATATTCACTTCTGATATGGGAGATACTCTATATTCACTTCTGAAATGGGAGATACTCTGTATTCACTTCTGAAATGGGAGATACTCTATATTCACTTCTGAAATGGGAGATACTCTATATTCACTTCTGAAATGGGAGATACTCTATATTCACTTCTGAAATGGGAGATACTCTATATTCACTTCTGAAATGGGAGATACTCTATATTCACTTCTGAAATGGGAGATACTCTATATTCACTTCTGATATGGGAGATACTCTATATTCACTTCTGAAATGGGAGATACTCTATATTCACTTCTGAAATGGGAGATACTCTATATTCACTTCTGAAATGGGAGATACTCTATATGTACCTCTGAAATGGGAGATTCTCTATATTCACTTCTGAAATTGGAGATACTCTATATTCACTTCTGAAATGGGAGATACTCTATATTCACTTCTGAAATGGGAGATACTCTATATTCACTTCTGAAATGGGAGATACTCTATATTCACTTCTGAAATGGGAGATACTCTATATTCACTTCTGAAATGGGAGATACTCTATATTCACTTCTGAAATGGGAGATACTCTATATTCACTTCTGAAATGGGAGATACTCTATATTCACTTCTGAAATGGGAGAGACTCTATATTTACTTCTGAAATGGGAGATACTAAATATTCACTTCTGAAATGGGAGATACTATATATTCACTTCTGAAATGGGAGATACTCTATATTCACTTCTGAAATGGGAGATACTCTATATTCACTTCTGAAATGGGAGATACTCTATATTCACTTCTGAAATGGGAGATACTCTATATTCACTTCTGAAATGGGAGATACTCTATATTCACTTCTGAAATGGGAGATACTCTATTTTCACTTCTGAAATGGGAGATACTATGGGAGATACTCTATATTCACTTCTGAAATGGGAGATACTCTATATTCACTTCTGAAATGGGAGATACTCTATATTCACTTCTGAAATGGGAGATACTCTATATTCACTTCTGAAATGGGAGATACTCTATATTCACTTCTGAAATGGGAGATACTCTATTTTCACTTCTGAAATGGGAGATACTATGGGAGATACTCTATATTCACTTCTGAAATGGGAGATACTCTATATTCACTTCTGAAATGGGAGATACTCTATATTCACTTCTGAAATGGGAGATACTCTATATTCACTTCTGAAATGGGAGATACTCTATATTCACTTCTGAAATGGGAGATACTCTATATTCACTTCTGAAATGGGAGATACTCTATATTCACTTCTGAAATGGGAGATACTCTATATTCACTTCTGAAATGTGAGATACTCTATATTCACTTCTGAAATGGGAGATACTCTATATTCACTTCTGAAATGGGAGATACTCTATATTCACTTCTGAAATGGGAGATACTCTATATTCACTTCTGAAATGGGAGATACTCTATATTCACTTCTGAAATGGGAGATACTCTATATTCACCTCTGAAATGGGAGATACTCTATATTCACTTCTGAAATGGGAGATACTCTATATTCACTTCTGAAATGGGAGATACTCTATATTCACTTCTGAAATGGGAGATACTCTGTATTCACTTCTGAAATGGGAGATACTCTATATTCACTTCTGAAATGGGAGATACTCTATATTCACTTCTGAAATGGGAGATACTCTATATTCACTTCTGAAATGGGAGATACTCTATATTCACTTCTGAAATGGGAGATACTCTATATTCACTTCTGAAATGGGAGATACTCTATATTCACTTCTGAAATGGGAGATACTCTATATTCACTTCTGAAATGGGAGATACTCTATATTCACTTCTGAAATGGGAGATACTCTATATTCACTTCTGAAATGGGAGATACTCTATATTCACTTCTGAAATGGGAGATACTCTATATTCACTTCTGAAATGGGAGATACTCTATATTCACTTCTGAAATGGGAGATACTCTATATTCACTTCTGAAATGGGAGATACTCTATATTCACTTCTGAAATGGGAGAGTACTCTATATTCACTTCTGAAATGGGAGATACTCTATATTCACTTCTGAAATGGGAGATACTCTATATTCACTTCTGAAATGGGAGATACTATATATTCACTTCTGAAATGGGAGATACTCTATATTCACTTCTGAAATGGGAGATACTCTATATTCACTTCTGAAATGGGAGATACTCTATATTCACTTCTGAAATGGGAGAGACTCTATATTCACTTCTGAAATGGGAGATACTCTATATTCACTTCTGAAATGGGAGATACTCTATATTCACTTCTGAAATGGGAGATACTCTATATTCACTTCTGAAATGGGAGATACTCTATATTCACTTCTGAAATGGGAGATACTCTATATTCACTTCTGAAATGGGAGATACTCTATATTCACTTCTGAAATGGGAGATACTCTATATTCACTTCTGAAATGGGAGATACTCTATATTCACTTCTGAAATGGGAGATACTTTGGGAGATACTCTATATTCACTTCTGAAATGGGAGATACTCTATATTCACTTCTGAAATGGGAGATACTCTATATTCACTTCTGAAATGGGAGATACTCTATATTCACTTCTGAAATGGGAGATACTCTATATTCACTTCTGAAATGGGAGATACTCTATATTCACTTCTGAAATGGGAGATACTCAATATTCACTTCTGAAATGGGAGATACTCTATATTCACTTCTGAAATGGGAGATACTCTATATTCACTTCTGAAATGGGAGATACTCTATATTCACTTCTGAAATGGGAGATACTCTATATTCACTTCTGATATGGGAGATACTCTATATTCACTTCTGAAATGGGAGATACTCTATATTCACTTCTGAAATGGGAGATACTCTATATTCACTTCTGAAATGGGAGATACTCTATATTCACTTCTGAAATGGGAGATACTCTATATTCACTTCTGAAATGGGAGATACTCTATATTCACTTCTGAAATGGGAGATACTCTATATTCACTTCTGAAATGGGAGATACTCTATATTCACTTCTGAAATGGGAGATACTCTATATTCACTTCTGAAATGGGAGATACTCTATATTCACTTCTGAAATGGGAGATACTCTATATTCACTTCTGAAATGGGAGATACTCTATATTCACTTCTGAAATGGGAGATACTCTATATTCACTTCTGAAATGGGAGATACTCTATATTCACTTCTGATATGGGAGATACTCTATATTCACTTCTGAAATGGGAGATACTCTATATTCACTTCTGAAATGGGAGATACTCTATATTCACTTCTGAAATGGGAGATACTCTATATTCACTTCTGAAATGGGAGATACTCTATATTCACTTCTGAAATGGGAGATACTCTATATTCACTTCTGAAATGGGAGATACTCTATATTCACTTCTGAAATGGGAGAGACTCTATATTCACTTCTGAAATGGGAGATACTATATATTCACTTCTGAAATGGGAGATACTCTATATTCACTTCTGAAATGGGAGATACTCTATATTCACTTCTGAAATGGGAGATACTCTATATTCACTTCTGAAATGGGAGATACTCTATATTCACTTCTGAAATGGGAGATACTCTATATTCACTTCTGAAATGGGAGACACTCTATATTCACTTCTGAAATGGGAGATACTCTATATTCACTTCTGAAATGGGAGATACTCTATATTCACTTCTGAAATGGGAGATACTCTATATTCACTTCTGAAATGGGAGATACTCTATTTTCACTTCTGAAATGGGAGATACTCTATATTCACTTCTGAAATGGGAGACACTCTATATTCACTTCTGAAATGGGAGATACTCTATATTCACTTCTGAAATGGGAGATACTCTATGTTCACTTCTGAAATGGGAGATACTCTATATTCACTTCTGAAATGGGAGATACTCTATATTCACTTCTGAAATGGGAGATACTCTATTTTCACTTCTGAAATGGGAGATACTATGGGAGATACTCTATATTCACTTCTGAAATGGGAGATACTCTATATTCACTTCTGAAATGGGAGATACTCTATATTCACTTCTGAAATGGGAGATACTCTATAATCACTTCTGATATGGGAGATACTATGGGAGATACTCTATATTCACTTCTGAAATGGGAGATACTCTATATTCACTTCTGAAATGGGAGATACTCTATATTCACTTCTGAAATGGGAGATACTCTATATTCACTTCTGAAATGGGAGATACTCTATATTCACTTCTGAAATGGGAGATACTCTATATTCACTTCTGAAATGGGAGATTCTCTATATTCACTTCTGATATGGGAGATACTCTATATTCACTTCTGAAATGGGAGATACTCTGTATTCACTTCTGAAATGGGAGATACTCTATATTCACTTCTGAAATGGGAGATACTCTATATTCACTTCTGAAATGGGAGATACTCTATATTCACTTCTGAAATGGGAGATACTCTATATTCACTTCTGAAATGGGAGATACTCTATATTTACTTCTGAAATGGGAGATACTCTATATTCACTTCTGAAATGGGAGATACTCTATATTCACTTCTGAAATGGGAGATACTCTATATTCACTTCTGAAATGGGAGATACTCTATATTCACTTCTGAAATTGGAGATACTCTGTATTCACTTCTGAAATGGGAGATACTCTATATTCACTTCTGATATGGGAGATACTCTATATTCACTTCTGAAATGGAGATACTATATATTCACTTCTGAAATGGGAGATACTCTATATTCACTTCTGAAATGGGAGATACTCTATATTCACTTCTGAAATGGGAGATACTCTATATTCACTTCTGAAATGGGAGAGACTCTATATTCACTTCTGAAATGGGAGAGACTCTATATTTACTTCTGAAATGGGAGATACTAAATATTCACTTCTGAAATGGGAGATACTATATATTCACTTCTGAAATGGGAGATACTCTATATTCACTTCTGAAATGGGAGATACTCTATATTCACTTCTGAAATGGGAGATACTCTATATTCACTTCTGAAATGGGAGATACTCTATATTCACTTCTGAAATGGGAGATACTCTATATTCACTTCTGAAATGGGAGATACTCTATATTCACTTCTGAAATGGGAGATACTCTATATTCACTTCTGAAAAGGGAGATACTCTATATTCACTTCTGAAATGGGAGATACTCTATATTCACTTCTGAAATTGGAGATACTCTATATTCACTTCTGAAATGGGAGATACTCTATATTCACTTCTGAAATGGGAGATACTCTATTTTCACTTCTGAAATGGGAGATACTATGGGAGATACTCTATATTCACTTCTGAAATGGGAGATACTCTATATTCACTTCTGAAATGGGAGATACTCTATATTCACTTCTGAAATTGGAGATACTCTGTATTCACTTCTGAAATGGGAGATACTCTATATTCACTTCTGATATGGGAGATATTCTATATTCACTTCTGAAATGGAGATACTATATATTCACTTCTGAAATGGGAGATACTCTATATTCACTTCTGAAATGGGAGATACTCTATATTCACTTCTGAAATGGGAGATACTCTATATTCACTTCTTTAATGGGAGATACTCTATATTCACTTCTGAAATGGGAGATACTCTATATTCACTTCTGATATGGGAGATACTCTATATTCACTTCTGAAATGGGAGATACTCTATATTCACTTCTGAAATGGGAGATACTCTATATTCACTTCTGAAATGGGAGATACTCTATATTCACTTCTGAAATGGGAGATACTCTATATTCACTTCTGAAATTGGAGATACTCTGTATTCACTTCTGAAATGGGAGATACTCTATATTCACTTCTGAAATGGGAGATACTCTGTATTCACTTCTGAAATGGGAGATACTCTATATTCACTTCTGAAATGGGAGATACTCTATATTCACTTCTGAAATGGGAGATACTCTATATTCACTTCTTTAATGGGAGATACTCTATATTCACTTCTGAAATGGGAGATACTCTATATTCACTTCTGAAATGGGAGATACTATATATTCACTTCTGAAATGGGAGATACTCTATATTCACTTCTGAAATGGAGATACTATATATTCACTTCTGAAATGGGAGATACTCTATATTCACTTCTGAAATGGGAGATACTCTATATTCACTTCTGAAATGGGAGATACTCTATATTCACTTCTGAAATGGGAGAGACTCTATATTCACTTCTGAAATGGGAGAGACTCTATATTTACTTCTGAAATGGGAGATACTAAATATTCACTTCTGAAATGGGAGATACTATATATTCACTTCTGAAATGGGAGATACTCTATATTCACTTCTGAAATGGGAGATACTCTATATTCACTTCTGAAATGGGAGATACTCTATATTCACTTCTGAAATGGGAGATACTCTATATTCACTTCTGAAATGGGAGACACTCTCTATTCACTTCTGAAATGGGAGATACTCTATATTCACTTCTGAAATGGGAGATACTCTATATTCACTTCTGAAATGGGAGAGACTCTATATTTACTTCTGAAATGGGAGATACTCTATTTTCACTTCTGAAATGGGAGATACTCTATATTCACTTCTGAAATGGGAGAGACTCTATATTTACTTCTGAAATGGGAGATACTCTATTTTCACTTCTGAAATGGGAGATACTCTATATTCACTTCTGAAATGGGAGACACTCTATATTCACTTCTGAAATGGGAGATACTCTATATTCACTTCTGAAATGGGAGAGACTCTATATTTACTTCTGAAATGGGAGATACTAAATATTCACTTCTGAAATGGGAGATAATCTATATTCACTTCTGATATGGGAGATACTCTATATTCACTTCTGAAATGGAGATACTATATATTCACTTCTGAAATGTGAGAGACTCTATATTCACTTCTGAAATGGGAGAGACTCTATATTCACTTCTGAAATGTGAGAGACTCTATATTCACTTCTGAAATGGGAGAGACTCTATATTCACTTCTGATATGGGAGATACTCTATATTCACTTCTGAAATGGGAGATACTCTATATTCACTTCTGAAATGGGAGATACTCTATATTCACTTCTGAAATGGGAGATACTCTATATTCACTTCTGAAATGGGAGATACTCTATATTCACTTCTGAAATGGGAGATTCTCTATATTCACTTCTGATATGGGAGATACTCTATATTCACTTCTGAAATGGGAGATACTCTGTATTCACTTCTGAAATGGGAGATACTCTATATTCACTTCTGAAATGGGAGATACTCTATATTCACTTCTGAAATGGGAGATACTCTATATTCACTTCTGAAATGGGAGATACTCTATATTCACTTCTGAAATGGGAGATACTCTATATTCACTTCTGAAATGGGAGATACTCTATATTCACTTCTGATATGGGAGATACTCTATATTCACTTCTGAAATGGGAGATACTCTATATTCACTTCTGAAATGGGAGATACTCTATATTCACTTCTGAAATGGGAGATACTCTATATTCACTTCTGAAATAGGAGATACTCTATATTCACTTCTGAAATAGGAGATTCTCTATATTCACTTCTGATATGGGAGATACTCTATATTCACTTCTGAAATTGGAGATACTCTGTATTCACTTCTGAAATGGGAGATACTCTATATTCACTTCTGATATGGGAGATACTCTGTATTCACTTCTGAAATGGGAGATACTCTATATTCACTTCTGAAATGGGAGAGACTCTATATTTACTTCTGAAATGGGAGATACTAAATATTCACTTCTGAAATGGGAGATACTATATATTCACTTCTGAAATGGGAGATACTCTATATTCACTTCTGAAATGGGAGATACTCTATATTCACTTCTGAAATGGGAGATACTCTATATTCACTTCTGAAATGGGAGATACTCTATATTCACTTCTGAAATGGGAGACACTCTCTATTCACTTCTGAAATGGGAGATACTCTATATTCACTTCTGAAATGGGAGATACTCTATATTCACTTCTGAAATGGGAGAGACTCTATATTTACTTCTGAAATGGGAGATACTCTATTTTCACTTCTGAAATGGGAGATACTCTATATTCACTTCTGAAATGGGAGACACTCTATATTCACTTCTGAAATGGGAGATACTCTATATTCACTTCTGAAATAGGAGATTCTCTATGTTCACTTCTGAAATGGGAGATACTCTATATTCACTTCTGAAATGGGAGATACTCTATATTCACTTCTGAAATGGGAGATACTCTATTTTCACTTCTGAAATGGGAGATACTATGGGAGATACTCTATATTCACTTCTGAAATGGGAGATACTCTATATTCACTTCTGAAATGGGAGATACTCTATATTCACTTCTGAAATGGGAGATACTCTATAATCACTTCTGATATGGGAGATACTATGGGAGATACTCTATATTCACTTCTGAAATGGGAGATACTCTATATTCACTTCTGAAATGGGAGATACTCTATATTCACTTCTGAAATGGGAGATACTCTATATTCACTTCTGAAATGGGAGATACTCTATATTCACTTCTGAAATGGGAGATACTCTATATTCACTTCTGAAATGGGAGATTCTCTATATTCACTTCTGATATGGGAGATACTCTATATTCACTTCTGAAATGGGAGATACTCTATATTCACTTCTTTAATGGGAGATACTCTATATTCACTTCTGAAATGGGAGATACTCTATATTCACTTCTGAAATGGGAGATACTCTATATTCACTTCTGAAATGGGAGATACTCTATATTTACTTCTGAAATGGGAGATACTCTATATTCACTTCTGAAATGGGAGATACTCTATATTCACTTCTGAAATGGGAGATACTCTATATTCACTTCTGAAATGGGAGATACTCTATATTCACTTCTGAAATTGGAGATACTCTGTATTCACTTCTGAAATGGAGATACTATATATTCACTTCTGAAATGGGAGATACTCTATATTCACTTCTGAAATGGGAGATACTCTATATTCACTTCTGAAATGGGAGATACTCTATATTCACTTCTGAAATGGGAGATACTCTATATTCACTTCTGAAATGGGAGAGACTCTATATTCACTTCTGAAATGGGAGAGACTCTATATTTACTTCTGAAATGGGAGATACTAAATATTCACTTCTGAAATGGGAGATACTATATATTCACTTCTGAAATGGGAGATACTCTATATTCACTTCTGAAATGGGAGATACTCTATATTCACTTCTGAAATGGGAGATACTCTATATTCACTTCTGAAATGGGAGATACTCTATATTCACTTCTGAAATGGGAGACACTCTCTATTCACTTCTGAAATGGGAGATACTCTATTTTCACTTCTGAAATGGGAGATACTATGGGAGATACTCTATATTCACTTCTGAAATGGGAGATACTCTATATTCACTTCTGAAATGGGAGATACTCTATATTCACTTCTGAAATTGGATGTACTCTATATTCACTTCTGAAATGGGAGATACTCTATATTCACTTCTGAAATGGGAGATACTCTATTTTCACTTCTGAAATGGGAGATACTATGGGAGATACTCTATATTCACTTCTGAAATGGGAGATACTCTATATTCACTTCTGAAA
This sequence comes from Salvelinus alpinus, assembly GCF_045679555.1. Lineage (NCBI taxonomy): Eukaryota > Metazoa > Chordata > Actinopteri > Salmoniformes > Salmonidae > Salvelinus > Salvelinus alpinus. Next base: position 3,641,527 of record NC_092086.1, on the reverse strand, counting down.
TGGGAGATACTCTATATTCACTTCTGAAATTGGAGATACTCTGTATTCACTTCTGAAATGGGAGATACTCTATATTCACTTCTGATATGGGAGATATTCTATATTCACTTCTGAAATGGAGATACTATATATTCACTTCTGAAATGGGAGATACTCTATATTCACTTCTGAAATGGGAGATACTCTATATTCACTTCTGAAATGGGAGATACTCTATATTCACTTCTTTAATGGGAGATACTCTATATTCACTTCTGAAATGGGAGATACTCTATATTCACTTCTGATATGGGAGATACTCTATATTCACTTCTGAAATGGGAGATACTCTATATTCACTTCTGAAATGGGAGATACTCTATATTCACTTCTGAAATGGGAGATACTCTATATTCACTTCTGAAATGGGAGATACTCTATATTCACTTCTGAAATTGGAGATACTCTGTATTCACTTCTGAAATGGGAGATACTCTATATTCACTTCTGAAATGGGAGATACTCTGTATTCACTTCTGAAATGGGAGATACTCTATATTCACTTCTGAAATGGGAGATACTCTATATTCACTTCTGAAATGGGAGATACTCTATATTCACTTCTTTAATGGGAGATACTCTATATTCACTTCTGAAATGGGAGATACTCTATATTCACTTCTGAAATGGGAGATACTATATATTCACTTCTGAAATGGGAGATACTCTATATTCACTTCTGAAATGGAGATACTATATATTCACTTCTGAAATGGGAGATACTCTATATTCACTTCTGAAATGGGAGATACTCTATATTCACTTCTGAAATGGGAGATACTCTATATTCACTTCTGAAATGGGAGAGACTCTATATTCACTTCTGAAATGGGAGAGACTCTATATTTACTTCTGAAATGGGAGATACTAAATATTCACTTCTGAAATGGGAGATACTATATATTCACTTCTGAAATGGGAGATACTCTATATTCACTTCTGAAATGGGAGATACTCTATATTCACTTCTGAAATGGGAGATACTCTATATTCACTTCTGAAATGGGAGATACTCTATATTCACTTCTGAAATGGGAGACACTCTCTATTCACTTCTGAAATGGGAGATACTCTATATTCACTTCTGAAATGGGAGATACTCTATATTCACTTCTGAAATGGGAGAGACTCTATATTTACTTCTGAAATGGGAGATACTCTATTTTCACTTCTGAAATGGGAGATACTCTATATTCACTTCTGAAATGGGAGATACTCTATATTCACTTCTGAAATGGGAGATTCTCTATATTCACTTCTGATATGGGAGATACTCTATATTCACTTCTGAAATGGGAGATACTCTGTATTCACTTCTGAAATGGGAGATACTCTATATTCACTTCTGAAATGGGAGATACTCTATATTCACTTCTGAAATGGGAGATACTCTATATTCACTTCTGAAATGGGAGATACTCTATATTCACTTCTGAAATGGGAGATACTCTATATTCACTTCTGAAATGGGAGATACTCTATATTCACTTCTGATATGGGAGATACTCTATATTCACTTCTGAAATGGGAGATACTCTATATTCACTTCTGAAATGGGAGATACTCTATATTCACTTCTGAAATGGGAGATACTCTATATTCACTTCTGAAATAGGAGATACTCTATATTCACTTCTGAAATAGGAGATTCTCTATATTCACTTCTGATATGGGAGATACTCTATATTCACTTCTGAAATTGGAGATACTCTGTATTCACTTCTGAAATGGGAGATACTCTATATTCACTTCTGATATGGGAGATACTCTGTATTCACTTCTGAAATGGGAGATACTCTATATTCACTTCTGAAATGGGAGATACTCTATATTCACTTCTGAAATGGGAGATACTCTATATTCACTTCTGAAATGGGAGAGACTCTATATTTACTTCTGAAATGGGAGATACTAAATATTCACTTCTGAAATGGGAGATACTATATATTCACTTCTGAAATGGGAGATACTCTATATTCACTTCTGAAATGGGAGATACTCTATATTCACTTCTGAAATGGGAGATACTCTATATTCACTTCTGAAATGGGAGATACTCTATATTCACTTCTGAAATGGGAGATACTCTATATTCACTTCTGAAATGGGAGATACTCTATATTCACTTCTGAAATGGGAGACACTCTCTATTCACTTCTGAAATGGGAGATACTCTATATTCACTTCTGAAATGGGAGATACTCTATATTCACTTCTGAAATGGGAGAGACTCTATATTTACTTCTGAAATGGGAGATACTCTATTTTCACTTCTGAAATGGGAGATACTCTATATTCACTTCTGAAATGGGAGACACTCTATATTCACTTCTGAAATGGGAGATACTCTATATTCACTTCTGAAATAGGAGATTCTCTATGTTCACTTCTGAAATGGGAGATCCTCTATATTCACTTCTGAAATGGGAGATACTCTATATTCACTTCTGAAATGGGAGATACTCTATTTTCACTTCTGAAATGGGAGATACTATGGGAGATACTCTATATTCACTTCTGAAATGGGAGATACTCTATATTCACTTCTGAAATGGGAGATACTCTATATTCACTTCTGAAATGGGAGATACTCTATAATCACTTCTGATATGGGAGATACTATGGGAGATACTCTATATTCACTTCTGAAATGGGAGATACTCTATATTCACTTCTGAAATGGGAGATACTCTATATTCACTTCTGAAATGGGAGATACTCTATATTCACTTCTGAAATGGGAGATACTCTATATTCACTTCTGAAATGGGAGATACTCTATATTCACTTCTGAAATGGGAGATTCTCTATATTCACTTCTGATATGGGAGATACTCTATATTCACTTCTAAAATGGGAGATACTCTGTATTCACTTCTGAAATGGGAGATACTCTATATTCACTTCTGAAATGGGAGATACTCTATATTCACTTCTGAAATGGGAGATACTCTATATTCACTTCTTTAATGGGAGATACTCTATATTCACTTCTGAAATGGGAGATACTCTATATTCACTTCTGAAATGGGAGATACTCTATATTCACTTCTGATATGGGAGATACTCTATATTCACTTCTGAAATGGGAGATACTCTATATTCACTTCTGAAATGGGAGATACTCTATATTCACTTCTGAAATGGGAGATACTCTATATTCACTTCTGAAATGGGAGATACTCTATATTCACTTCTGAAATTGGAGATACTCTGTATTCACTTCTGAAATGGGAGATACTCTATATTCACTTCTGATATGGGAGATACTCTATATTCACTTCTGAAATTGAGATACTATATATTCACTTCTGAAATGGGAGATACTCTATATTCACTTCTGAAATGGGAGATACTCTATATTCACTTCTGAAATGGGAGATACTCTATATTCACTTCTGAAATGGGAGAGACTCTATATTCACTTCTGAAATGGGAGAGACTCTATATTTACTTCTGAAATGGGAGATACTAAATATTCACTTCTGAAATGGGAGATACTATATATTCACTTCTGAAATGGGAGATACTCTATATTCACTTCTGAAATGGGAGATACTCTATATTCACTTCTGATATGGGAGATACTCTATATTCACTTCTGAAATGGGAGATACTCTATATTCACTTCTGAAATGGGAGATACTCTATATTCACTTCTGAAATGGGAGATACTCTATATTCACTTCTGAAATGGGAGATACTCTATATTCACTTCTGAAATGGGAGATACTCTATATTCACTTCTGAAATGGGAGATACTCTATATTCACTTCTGATATGGGAGATACTCTATATTCACTTCTGAAATGGGAGATACTCTATATTCACTTCTGAAATGGGAGATACTCTATATTCACTTCTGAAATGGGAGATACTCTATATTCACTTCTGAAATAGGAGATACTCTATATTCACTTCTGAAATAGGAGATTCTCTATATTCACTTCTGATATGGGAGATACTCTATATTCACTTCTGAAATTGGAGATACTCTGTATTCACTTCTGAAATGGGAGATACTCTATATTCACTTCTGATATGGGAGATACTCTGTATTCACTTCTGAAATGGGAGATACTCTATATTCACTTCTGAAATGGGAGATACTCTATATTCACTTCTGAAATGGGAGATACTCTATATTCACTTCTGAAATGGGAGAGACTCTATATTTACTTCTGAAATGGGAGATACTAAATATTCACTTCTGAAATGGGAGATACTATATATTCACTTCTGAAATGGGAGATACTCTATATTCACTTCTGAAATGGGAGATACTCTATATTCACTTCTGAAATGGGAGATACTCTATATTCACTTCTGAAATGGGAGATACTCTATATTCACTTCTGAAATGGGAGATACTATATATTCACTTCTGAAATGGGAGATACTCTATATTCACTTCTGAAATGGGAGATACTCTATATTCACTTCTGAAATGGGAGATACTCTATATTCACTTCTGAAATGGGAGATACTCTATATTTACTTCTGAAATGGGAGATACTCTATTTTCACTTCTGAAATGGGAGATACTCTATATTCACTTCTGAAATGGGAGATACTCTATATTCACTTCTGAAATGGGAGATACTCTATATTCACTTCTGAAATGGGAGATACTCTATATTCACTTCTGAAATGGGAGATACTCTATATTCACTTCTGAAATGGGAGATACTCTATATTCACTTCTGAAATGGGAGATACTCTATTTTCACTTCTGAAATGGGAGATACTATGGGAGATACTCTATATTCACTTCTGAAATGGGAGATACTCTATATTCACTTCTGAAATGGGAGATACTCTATATTCACTTCTGAAATGGGAGATACTCTATAATCACTTCTGATATGGGAGATACTATGGGAGATACTCTATATTCACTTCTGAAATGGGAGATACTCTATATTCACTTCTGAAATGGGAGATACTCTATATTCACTTCTGAAATGGGAGATACTCTATATTCACTTCTGAAATGGGAGATACTCTATATTCACTTCTGAAATGGGAGATACTCTATATTCACTTCTGAAATAGGAGATTCTCTATATTCACTTCTGATATGGGAGATACTCTATATTCACTTCTGAAATGGGAGATACTCTGTATTCACTTCTGAAATGGGAGATACTCTATATTCACTTCTGAAATGGGAGATACTCTATATTCACTTCTGAAATGGGAGATACTCTATATTCACTTCTGAAATGGGAGATACTCTATATTCACTTCTGAAATGGGAGAGACTCTATATTCACTTCTGAAATGGGAGAGACTCTATATTTACTTCTGAAATGGGAGATACTAAATATTCACTTCTGAAATGGGAGATACTATATATTCACTTCTGAAATGGGAGATACTCTATATTCACTTCTGAAATGGGAGATACTCTATATTCACTTCTGATATGGGAGATACTCTATATTCACTTCTGAAATGGGAGATACTCTATATTCACTTCTGAAATGGGAGATACTCTATATTCACTTCTGAAATGGGAGATACTCTATATTCACTTCTGAAATGGGAGATACTCTATATTCACTTCTGAAATGGGAGATACTCTATATTCACTTCTGAAATGGGAGATACTCTATATTCACTTCTGATATGGGAGATACTCTATATTCACTTCTGAAATGGGAGATACTCTATATTCACTTCTGAAATGGGAGATACTCTATATTCACTTCTGAAATGGGAGATACTCTATATTCACTTCTGAAATAGGAGATACTCTATATTCACTTCTGAAATAGGAGATTCTCTATATTCACTTCTGATATGGGAGATACTCTATATTCACTTCTGAAATTGGAGATACTCTGTATTCACTTCTGAAATGGGAGATACTCTATATTCACTTCTGATATGGGAGATACTCTGTATTCACTTCTGAAATGGGAGATACTCTATATTCACTTCTGAAATGGGAGATACTCTATATTCACTTCTGAAATGGGAGATACTCTATATTCACTTCTGAAATGGGAGAGACTCTATATTTACTTCTGAAATGGGAGATACTAAATATTCACTTCTGAAATGGGAGATACTATATATTCACTTCTGAAATGGGAGATACTCTATATTCACTTCTGAAATGGGAGATACTCTATATTCACTTCTGAAATGGGAGATACTCTATATTCACTTCTGAAATGGGAGATACTCTATATTCACTTCTGAAATGGGAGACACTCTCTATTCACTTCTGAAATGGGAGATACTCTATATTCACTTCTGAAATGGGAGATACTCTATATTCACTTCTGAAATGGGAGAGACTCTATATTTACTTCTGAAATGGGAGATACTCTATTTTCACTTCTGAAATGGGAGATACTCTATATTCACTTCTGAAATGGGAGACACTCTATATTCACTTCTGAAATGGGAGATACTCTATATTCACTTCTGAAATGGGAGATACTCTATATTCACTTCTGAAATGGGAGATCCTCTATATTCACTTCTGAAATGGGAGATACTCTATATTCACTTCTGAAATGGGAGATACTCTATTTTCACTTCTGAAATGGGAGATACTATGGGAGATACTCTATATTCACTTCTGAAATGGGAGATACTCTATATTCACTTCTGAAATGGGAGATACTCTATATTCACTTCTGAAATGGGAGATACTCTATATTCACTTCTGATATGGGAGATACTATGGGAGATACTCTATATTCACTTCTGAAATGGGAGATACTCTATATTCACTTCTGAAATGGGAGATACTCTATATTCACTTCTGAAATGGGAGATACTCTATATTCACTTCTGAAATGGGAGATACTCTATATTCACTTCTGAAATGGGAGATACTCTATATTCACTTCTGAAATGGGAGATTCTCTATATTCACTTCTGAAATAGGAGATACTCTATATTCACTTCTGAAATGGGAGATACTCTGTATTCACTTCTGAAATGGGAGATACTCTATATTCACTTCTGAAATGGGAGATACTCTATATTCACTTCTGAAATGGGAGATACTCTATATTCACTTCTTAAATGGGAGATACTCTATATTCACTTCTGAAATGGGAGATACTCTATATTCACTTCTGAAATAGGAGATTCTCTATGTTCACTTCTGAAATGGGAGATACTCTATATTCACTTCTGAAATGGGAGATACTCTATATTCACTTCTGAAATGGGAGATACTCTATTTTCACTTCTGAAATGGGAGATACTATGGGAGATACTCTATATTCACTTCTGAAATGGGAGATACTCTATATTCACTTCTGAAATGGGAGATACTCTATATTCACTTCTGAAATGGGAGATACTCTATATTCACTTCTGATATGGGAGATACTATGGGAGATACTCTATATTCACTTCTGAAATGGGAGATACTCTATATTCACTTCTGAAATGGGAGATACTCTATATTCACTTCTGAAATGGGAGATACTCTATATTCACTTCTGAAATGGGAGATACTCTATATTCACTTCTGAAATGGGAGATTCTCTATATTCACTTCTGAAATGGGAGATACTCTATATTCACTTCTGAAATGGGAGATACTCTGTATTCACTTCTGAAATGGGAGATACTCTATATTCATTTCTGAAATGGGAGATACTCTATATTCACTTCTGAAATGGGAGATACTCTATATTCACTTCTTAAATGGGAGATACTCTATATTCACTTCTGAAATGGGAGATACTCTATATTCACTTCTGAAATGGGAGATACTCTATATTCACTTCTGAAATGGGAGATACTCTATATTCACTTCTGAAATGGGAGATACTCTATATTCACTTCTGAAATGGGAGATACTCTATATTCACTTCTGAAATGGGAGATACTCTATATTCACTTCTGAAATGGGAGAGACTCTATATTCACTTCTGAAATGGGAGATACTCTATATTCACTTCTGAAATGGGAGATACTCTATATTCACTTCTGAAATGGGAGACACTCTATATTCACTTCTGAAATGGGAGATACTCTATATTCACTTCTGAAATAGGAGATTCTCTATGTTCACTTCTGAAATGGGAGATACTCTATATTCACTTCTGAAATGGGAGATACTCTATATTCACTTCTGAAATGGGAGATACTCTATTTTCACTTCTGAAATGGGAGATACTATGGGAGATACTCTATATTCACTTCTGAAATGGGAGATACTCTTTATTCACTTCTGAAATGGGAGATACTCTATATTCACTTCTGAAATGGGAGATACTCTATAATCACTTCTGATATGGGAGATACTATGGGAGATACTCTATATTCACTTCTGAAATGGGAGATACTCTATATTCACTTCTGAAATGGGAGATACTCTATATTCACTTCTGAAATGGGAGATACTCTATATTCACTTCTGAAATGGGAGATACTCTATATTCACTTCTGAAATGGGAGATACTCTATATTCACTTCTGAAATGGGAGATTCTCTATATTCACTTCTGATATGGGAGATACTCTATATTCACTTCTGAAATGGGAGATACTCTGTATTCACTTCTGAAATGGGAGATACTCTATATTCACTTCTGAAATGGGAGATACTCTATATTCACTTCTGATATGGGAGATACTCTATATTCACTTCTGAAATGGGAGATACTCTATATTCACTTCTGAAATGGGAGATACTCTATATTCACTTCTGAAATTGGAGATACTCTATATTCACTTCTGAAATGGGAGATACTCTATATTCACTTCTGAAATTGGAGATACTCTGTATTCACTTCTGAAATGGGAGATACTCTATATTCACTTCTGATATGGGAGATACTCTATATTCACTTCTGAAATGGAGATACTATATATTCACTTCTGAAATGGGAGATACTCTATATTCACTTCTGAAATGGGAGATACTCTATATTCACTTCTGAAATGGGAGATACTCTATATTCACTTCTGAAATGGGAGAGACTCTATATTCACTTCTGAAATGGGAGAGACTCTATATTTACTTCTGAAATGGGAGATACTAAATATTCACTTCTGAAATGGGAGATACTATATATTCACTTCTGAAATGGGAGATACTCTATATTCACTTCTGAAATGGGAGATACTCTATATTCACTTCTGATATGGGAGATACTCTATATTCACTTCTGAAATGGGAGATACTCTATATTCACTTCTGAAATGGGAGATACTCTATATTCACTTCTGAAATGGGAGATACTCTATATTCACTTCTGAAATGGGAGATACTCTATATTCACTTCTGAAATGGGAGATACTCTATATTCACTTCTGAAATGGGAGATACTCTATATTCACTTCTGATATGGGAGATACTCTATATTCACTTCTGAAATGGGAGATACTCTATATTCACTTCTGAAATGGGAGATACTCTATATTCACTTCTGAAATGGGAGATACTCTATATTCACTTCTGAAATAGGAGATACTCTATATTCACTTCTGAAATAGGAGATTCTCTATATTCACTTCTGATATGGGAGATACTCTATATTCACTTCTGAAATTGGAGATACTCTGTATTCACTTCTGAAATGGGAGATACTCTATATTCACTTCTGATATGGGAGATACTCTGTATTCACTTCTGAAATGGGAGATACTCTATATTCACTTCTGAAATGGGAGATACTCTATATTCACTTCTGAAATGGGAGATACTCTATATTCACTTCTGAAATGGGAGAGACTCTATATTTACTTCTGAAATGGGAGATACTAAATATTCACTTCTGAAATGGGAGATACTATATATTCACTTCTGAAATGGGAGATACTCTATATTCACTTCTGAAATGGGAGATACTCTATATTCACTTCTGAAATGGGAGATACTCTATATTCACTTCTGAAATGGGAGATACTCTATATTCACTTCTGAAATGGGAGACACTCTCTATTCACTTCTGAAATGGGAGATACTCTATATTCACTTCTGAAATGGGAGATACTCTATATTCACTTCTGAAATGGGAGAGACTCTATATTTACTTCTGAAATGGGAGATACTCTATATTCACTTCTGAAATGGGAGATACTCTATATTCACTTCTGAAATGGGAGATACTCTATATTCACTTCTGAAATGGGAGATACTCTATATTCACTTCTGAAATAGGAGATTCTCTATGTTCACTTCTGAAATGGGAGATACTCTATATTCACTTCTGAAATGGGAGATACTCTATATTCACTTCTGAAATGGGAGATACTCTATTTTCACTTCTGAAATGGGAGATACTATGGGAGATACTCTATATTCACTTCTGAAATGGGAGATACTCTATATTCACTTCTGAAATGGGAGATACTCTATATTCACTTCTGAAATGGGAGATACTCTATATTCACTTCTGAAATGGGAGATACTATGGGAGATACTCTATATTCATTTCTGAAATGGGAGATACTCTATATTCACTTCTGAAATGGGAGATACTCTATATTCACTTCTGAAATGGGAGATACTCTATATTCACTTCTGAAATGGGAGATACTCTATATTCACTTCTGAAATGGGAGATACTCTATATTCACTTCTGAAATGGGAGATTCTCTATATTCACTTCTGAAATAGGAAATACTCTATATTCACTTCTGAAATGGGAGATACTCTATATTCACTTCTGAAATGGGAGATACTCTATATTCACTTCTGAAATGGGAGATACTCTATATTCACTTCTGAAATGGGAGATACTCTATATTCACTTCTTAAATGGGAGATACTCTATATTCACTTCTGAAATGGGAGATACTCTATATTCACTTCTGAAATGGGAGATACTCTATATTCACTTCTGATATGGGAGATACTCTATATTCACTTCTGAAATGGGAGATACTCTATATTCACTTCTGAAATGGGAGATACTCTATATTCACTTCTGAAATGGGAGATACTCTATATTCACTTCTGAAATGGGAGATACTCTATATTCACTTCTGAAATTGGAGATACTCTGTATTCACTTCTGAAATGGGAGATACTCTATATTCACTTCTGATATGGGAGATACTCTATATTCACTTCTGAAATGGAGATACTATATATTCACTTCTGAAATGGGAGATACTCTATATTCACTTCTGAAATGGGAGATACTCTATATTCACTTCTGAAATGGGAGATACTCTATATTCACTTCTGAAATGGGAGAGACTCTATATTCACTTCTGAAATGGGAGAGACTCTATATTTACTTCTGAAATGGGAGATACTAAATATTCACTTCTGAAATGGGAGATACTATATATTCACTTCTGAAATGGGAGATACTCTATATTCACTTCTGAAATGGGAGATACTCTATATTCACTTCTGAAATGGGAGATACTCTATATTCACTTCTGAAATGGGAGATACTCTATATTCACTTCTGAAATGGGAGATACTCTATATTCACTTCTGAAATGGGAGATACTCTATTTTCACTTCTGAAATGGGAGATACTATGGGAGATACTCTATATTCACTTCTGAAATGGGAGATACTCTATATTCACTTCTGAAATGGGAGATACTCTATATTCACTTCTGAAATTGGATGTACTCTATATTCACTTCTGAAATGGGAGATACTCTATATTCACTTCTGAAATGGGAGATACTCTATTTTTACTTCTGAAATGGGAGATACTATGGGAGATACTCTATATTCACTTCTGAAATGGGAGATACTCTATATTCACTTCTGAAATGGGAGATACTCTATATTCACTTCTGAAATTGGAGATACTCTGTATTCACTTCTGAAATGGGAGATACTCTATATTCACTTCTGATATGGGAGATATTCTATATTCACTTCTGAAATGGAGATACTATATATTCACTTCTGAAATGGGAGATACTCTATATTCACTTCTGAAATGGGAGATACTCTATATTCACTTCTGAAATGGGAGATACTCTATATTCACTTCTTTAATGGGAGATACTCTATATTCACTTCTGAAATGGGAGATACTCTATATTCACTTCTGAAATGGGAGATACTCTATATTCACTTCTGATATGGGAGATACTCTATATTCACTTCTGAAATGGGAGATACTCTATATTCACTTCTGAAATGGGAGATACTCTATATTCACTTCTGAAATGGGAGATACTCTATATTCACTTCTGAAATGGGAGATACTCTATATTCACTTCTGAAATTGGAGATACTCTGTATTCACTTCTGAAATGGGAGATACTCTATATTCACTTCTGAAATGGGAGATACTCTGTATTCACTTCTGAAATGGGAGATACTCTATATTCACTTCTGAAATGGGAGATACTCTATATTCACTTCTGAAATGGGAGATACTCTATATTCACTTCTTTAATGGGAGATACTCTATATTCACTTCTGAAATGGGAGATACTCTATATTCACTTCTGAAATGGGAGATACTCTATATTCACTTCTGATATGGGAGATACTCTATATTCACTTCTGAAATGGGAGATACTCTATATTCACTTCTGAAATGGGAGATACTCTATATTCACTTCTGAAATGGGAGATACTCTATATTCACTTCTGAAATGGGAGATACTCTATATTCACTTCTGAAATTGGAGATACTCTGTATTCACTTCTGAAATGGGAGATACTCTATATTCACTTCTGATATGGGAGATACTCTATATTCACTTCTGAAATGGAGATACTATATATTCACTTCTGAAATGGGAGATACTCTATATTCACTTCTGAAATGGGAGATACTCTATATTCACTTCTGAAATGGGAGATACTCTATATTCACTTCTGAAATGGGAGAGACTCTATATTCACTTCTGAAATGGGAGAGACTCTATATTTACTTCTGAAATGGGAGATACTAAATATTCACTTCTGAAATGGGAGATACTATATATTCACTTCTGAAATGGGAGATACTCTATATTCACTTCTGAAATGGGAGATACTCTATATTCACTTCTGAAATGGGAGATACTCTATATTCACTTCTGAAATGGGAGATACTCTATATTCACTTCTGAAATGGGAGACACTCTCTATTCACTTCTGAAATGGGAGATACTCTATTTTCACTTCTGAAATGGGAGATACTATGGGAGATACTCTATATTCACTTCTGAAATGGGAGATACTCTATATTCACTTCTGAAATGGGAGATACTCTATATTCACTTCTGAAATTGGATGTACTCTATATTCACTTCTGAAATGGGAGATACTCTATATTCACTTCTGAAATGGGAGATACTCTATTTTCACTTCTGAAATGGGAGATACTATGGGAGATACTCTATATTCACTTCTGAAATGGGAGATACTCTATATTCACTTCTGAAATGGGAGATACTCTATATTCACTTCTGAAATGGGAGATACTCTATATTCACTTCTGAAATGGGAGATACTCTATATTCACTTCTGATATGGGAGATATTCTATATTCACTTCTGAAATGGAGATACTATATATTCACTTCTGAAATGGGAGATACTCTATATTCACTTCTGAAATGGGAGATACTCTATATTCACTTCTGAAATGGGAGATACTCTATATTCACTTCTTTAATGGGAGATACTCTATATTCACTTCTGAAATGGGAGATACTCTATATTCACTTCTGAAATGGGAGATACTCTATATTCACTTCTGATATGGGAGATACTCTATATTCACTTCTGAAATGGGAGATACTCTATATTCACTTCTGAAATGGGAGATACTCTATATTCACTTCTGAAATGGGAGATACTCTATAATCACTTCTGAAATGGGAGATACTCTATATTCACTTCTGAAATTGGAGATACTCTGTATTCACTTCTGAAATGGGAGATACTCTATATTCACTTCTGATATGGGAGATACTCTATATTCACTTCTGAAATGGAGATACTATATATTCACTTCTGAAATGGGAGATACTCTATATTCACTTCTGAAATGGGAGATACTCTATATTCACTTCTGAAATGGGAGATACTCTATATTCACTTCTGAAATGGGAGAGACTCTATATTCACTTCTGAAATGGGAGAGACTCTATATTTACTTCTGAAATGGGAGAACCTAAATATTCACTTCTGAAATGGGAGATACTATATATTCACTTCTGAAATGGGAGATACTCTATATTCACTTCTGAAATGGGAGATACTCTATATTCACTTCTGAAATGGGAGATACTCTATATTCACTTCTGAAATGGGAGATACTCTATATTCACTTCTGAAATGGGAGACACTCTCTATTCACTTCTGAAATGGGAGATACTCTATTTTCACTTCTGAAATGGGAGATACTATGGGAGATACTCTATATTCACTTCTGAAATGGGAGATACTCTATATTCACTTCTGAAATGGGAGATACTCTATATTCACTTCTGAGATTGGATGTACTCTATATTCACTTCTGAAATGGGAGATACTCTATATTCACTTCTGAAATGGGAGATACTCTATTTTCACTTCTGAAATGGGAGATACTATGGGAGATACTCTATATTCACTTCTGAAATGGGAGATACTCTATATTCACTTCTGAAATGGGAGATACTCTATATTCACTTCTGAAATTGGAGATACTCTGTATTCACTTCTGAAATGGGAGATACTCTATATTCACTTCTGATATGGGAGATACTCTATATTCACTTCTGAAATGGAGATACTATATATTCACTTCTGAAATGGGAGATACTCTATATTCACTTCTGAAATGGGAGATACTCTATATTCACTTCTGAAATGGGAGATACTCTATATTCACTTCTGAAATTGGAGATACTCTGTATTCACTTCTGAAATGGGAGATACTCTATATTCACTTCTGATATGGGAGATATTCTATATTCACTTCTGAAATGGAGATACTATATATTCACTTCTGAAATGGGAGATACTCTATATTCACTTCTGAAATGGGAGATACTCTATATTCACTTCTGAAATGGGAGATACTCTATATTCACTTCTTTAATGGGAGATACTCTATATTCACTTCTGAAATGGGAGATACTCTATATTCACTTCTGAAATGGGAGATACTCTATATTCACTTCTGAAATGGGAGATACTCTGTATTCACTTCTGAAATGGGAGATACTCTATATTCACTTCTGATATGGGAGATACTCTATATTCACTTCTGAAATGGAGATACTATATATTCACTTCTGAAATGGGAGATACTCTATATTCACTTCTGAAATGGGAGATACTCTATATTCACTTCTGAAATGGGAGATACTCTATATTCACTTCTGAAATGGGAGAGACTCTATATTCACTTCTGAAATGGGAGAGACTCTATATTTACTTCTGAAATGGGAGAACCTAAATATTCACTTCTGAAATGGGAGATACTATATATTCACTTCTGAAATGGGAGATACTCTATATTCACTTCTGAAATGGGAGATACTCTATATTCACTTCTGAAATGGGAGATACTCTATATTCACTTCTGAAATGGGAGATACTCTGTATTCACTTCTGAAATGGGAGATACTCTATATTCACTTCTGACATGGGAGATACTCTATATTCACTTCTGAAATGGAGATACTATATATTCACTTCTGAAATGGGAGATACTCTATATTCACTTCTGAAATGGGAGATACTCTATATTCACTTCTGAAATGGGAGATACTCTATATTCACTTCTGAAATTGGAGATACTCTGTATTCACTTCTGAAATGGGAGATACTCTATATTCACTTCTGATATGGGAGATATTCTATATTCACTTCTGAAATGGAGATACTATATATTCACTTCTGAAATGGGAGATACTCTATATTCACTTCTGAAATGGGAGATACTCTATATTCACTTCTGAAATGGGAGATACTCTATATTCACTTCTTTAATGGGAGATACTCTATATTCACTTCTGAAATGGGAGATACTCTATATTCACTTCTGAAATGGGAGATACTCTATATTCACTTCTGATATGGGAGATACTCTATATTCACTTCTGAAATGGGAGATACTCTATATTCACTTCTGAAATGGGAGATACTCTATATTCACTTCTGAAATGGGAGATACTCTATATTCACTTCTGAAATGGGAGATACTCTATATTCACTTCTGAAATTGGAGATACTCTGTATTCACTTCTGAAATGGGAGATACTCTATATTCACTTCTGATATGGGAGATACTCTATATTCACTTCTGAAATGGAGATACTATATATTCACTTCTGAAATGGGAGATACTCTATATTCACTTCTGAAATGGGAGATACTCTATATTCACTTCTGAAATGGGAGATACTCTATATTCACTTCTGAAATGGGAGAGACTCTATATTCACTTCTGAAATGGGAGAGACTCTATATTTACTTCTGAAATGGGAGAACCTAAATATTCACTTCTGAAATGGGAGATACTATATATTCACTTCTGAAATGGGAGATACTCTATATTCACTTCTGAAATGGGAGATACTCTATATTCACTTCTGAAATGGGAGATACTCTATATTCACTTCTGAAATGGGAGATACTCTATATTCACTTCTGAAATGGGAGACACTCTCTATTCACTTCTGAAATGGGAGATACTCTATTTTCACTTCTGAAATGGGAGATACTATGGGACATACTCTATATTCACTTCTGAAATGGGAGATACTCTATATTCACTTCTGAAATGGGAGATACTCTATATTCACTTCTGAGATTGGATGTACTCTATATTCACTTCTGAAATGGGAGATACTCTATATTCACTTCTGAAATGGGAGATACTCTATTTTCACTTCTGAAATGGGAGATACTATGGGAGATACTCTATATTCACTTCTGAAATGGGAGATACTCTATATTCACTTCTGAAATGGGAGATACTCTATATTCACTTCTGAAATTGGAGATACTCTGTATTCACTTCTGAAATGGGAGATACTCTATATTCACTTCTGATATGGGAGATACTCTATATTCACTTCTGAAATGGAGATACTATATATTCACTTCTGAAATGGGAGATACTCTATATTCACTTCTGAAATGGGAGATACTCTATATTCACTTCTGAAATGGGAGATACTCTATATTCACTTCTGAAATGGGAGATACTCTATATTCACTTCTGAAATGGGAGATACTCTATTTTCACTTCTGAAATGGGAGATACTCTATATTCACTTCTGAAATGGGAGATACTATGGGAGATACTCTATATTCACTTCTGAAATGGGAGATACTCTATATTCACTTCTGAAACTTCTGAAATGGGAGATACTATGGGAGATACTCTATATTCACTTCTGAAATGGGAGATACTCTATATTCACTTCTGAAATGGGAGATACTCTATATTCACTTCTGAAATGGGAGATACTCTATATTCACTTCTGAAATGGGAGATACTCTATTTTCACTTCTGAAATGGGAGATACTCTATATTCACTTCTGAAATAGGAGATTCTCTATATTCACTTCTGAAATGGGAGATACTCTATATTCACTTCTGAAATGGGAGATACTCTATATTCACTTCTGAAATGGGAGATACTCTATATTCACTTCTGAAATAGGAGATTCTCTATGTTCACTTCTGAAATGGGAGATACTCTATATTCACTTCTGAAATGGGAGATCCTCTATTTTCACTTCTGAAATGGGAGATACTATGGGAGATACTCTATATTCACTTCTGAAATGGGAGATACTCTATATTCACTTCTGAAATGGGAGAGACTCTATATTCACTTCTGAAATGGGAGAGACTCTATATTTACTTCTGAAATGGGAGATACTAAATATTCACTTCTGAAATGGGAGATACTATATATTCACTTCTGAAATGGGAGATACTCTATTTTCACTTCTGAAATGGGAGATACTCTATATTCACTTCTGAAATGGGAGATACTCTATATTCACTTCTGAAATGGGAGATACTCTATATTCACTTCTGAAATGGGAGACACTCTCTATTCACTTCTGAAATGGGAGATACTCTATTTTCACTTCTGAAATTGGAGATACTATGGGAGATACTCTATATTCACTTCTGAAATGGGAGATACTCTATATTCACTTCTGAAATGGGAGATACTCTATATTCACTTCTGAAATTGGATGTACTCTATATTCACTTCTGAAATGGGAGATACTCTATATTCACTTCTGAAATGGGAGATACTCTATTTTCACTTCTGAAATGGGAGATACTCTATATTCACTTCTGAAATGGGAGATACTCTATATTCACTTCTGAAATTGGAGATACTCTGTATTCACTTCTGAAATGGGAGATACTCTATATTCACTTCTGATATGGGAGATACTCTATATTCACTTCTGAAATGGAGATACTATATATTCACTTCTGAAATGGGAGATACTCTATATTCACTTCTGAAATGGGAGATACTCTATATTCACTTCTGAAATGGGAGAGACTCTATATTCACTTCTGAAATGGGAGATACTCTATATTCACTTCTGAAATGGGAGATACTCTATTTTCACTTCTGAAATGGGATGTACTCTATATTCACTTCTGAAGTAGGAGATTCTCTATGTTCACTTCTGAAATGGGAGATACTATGGGAGATACTCTATATTCACTTCTGAAATGGGAGATACTCTATATTCACTTCTGAAATAGGAGATTCTCTATGTTCACTTCTGAAATGGGAGATACTATGGGAGATACTCTATATTCACTTCTGAAATGGGAGATACTCTATATTCACTTCTGAAATGGGAGATACTCTATATTCACTTCTGAAATGGGAGATACTATGGGAGATACTCTATATTCACTTCTGAAATGGGAGATACTCTATATTCACTTCTGAAATAGGAGATTCTCTATGTTCACTTCTGAAATGGGAGATACTCTATATTCACTTCTGAAATGGGAGATACTCTATTTTCACTTCTGAAATGGGAGATACAATGGGAGATACTCTATATTCACTTCTGAAATGGGAGATACTCTATATTCACTTCTGAAATGGGAGATACTCTATTTTCACTTCTGAAATGGGATGTACTCTATATTCACTTCTGAAGTAGGAGATTCTCTATGTTCACTTCTGAAATGGGAGATACTCTATATTCACTTCTGAAATGGGAGATACTATGGGAGATACTCTATATTCACTTCTGAAATGGGAGATACTCTATATTCACTTCTGAAATAGGAGATTCTCTATGTTCACTTCTGAAATGGGAGATACTATGGGAGATACTCTATATTCACTTCTGAAATGGGAGATACTCTATATTCACTTCTGAAATGGGAGATACTCTATATTCACTTCTGAAATGGGAGATACTATGGGAGATACTCTATATTCACTTCTGAAATGGGAGATACTCTATATTCACTTCTGAAATGGGCGATACTATGGGAGATACTCTATATTCACTTCTGAAATGGGAGATACTCTATATTCACTTCTGAAATGGGAATGGGAGATACTCTATGTTCACTTCTGAAATGGGAGATACTCTATATTCACTTCTGAAATGGGAGATACTATGGGAGATACTCTATATTCACTTCTGAAATGGGAGATACTCTATATTCACTTATGAAATAGGAGATTCTCTATATTTACTTCTGAAATGGGAGATACTCTATATTCACTTCTGAAATGGGAGATACTCTATATTCACTTCTGAAATAGGAGATTCTCTATGTTCACTTCTGAAATGGGAGATACTCTATATTCACTTCTGAAATGGGAGATACTCTATTTTCACTTCTGAAATGGGAGATACTATGGGAGATACTCTATATTCACTTCTGAAATGGGAGATACTCTATATTCACTTCTGAAATGGGAGATACTCTATATTCACTTCTGAAATGGGATGTACTCTATATTCACTTCTGAAGTAGGAGATTCTCTATGTTCACTTCTGAAATGGGAGATACTCTATATTCACTTCTGAAATGGGAGATGCTATGGGAGATACTCTATATTCACTTCTGAAATGGGAGATACTCTATATTCACTTCTGAAATGGGAGATACTCTATATTCACTTCTGAAATGGGAGATACTATGGGAGATACTCTATATTCACTTCTGAAATGGGAGATACTCTATATTCACTTCTGAAATGGGAGATACTCTATATTCACTTCTGAAATGGGAGATACTCTATATTCACTTCTGAAATGGGAGATACTCTATATTCACTTCTGAAATAGGAGATTCTCTATGTTCACTTCTGAAATGGGAGATACTCTATATTCACTTCTGAAATGGGCGATACTATGGGAGATACTCTATATTCACTTCTGAAATGGGAGATACTCTATATTCACTTCTGAAATGGGAGATACTCTATATTCACTTCTGAAATGGGAGATACTCTATATTCACTTCTGAAATGGGAGATACTCTATATTCACTTCTGAAATGGGAGATACTCTATATGCACCTCTGAAATGGGAGATACTCTATATTCACTTCTGAAATGGGAGATACTCTATATTCACTTCTGAAATAGGAGATACTCTATATTCACTTCTGAAATGGGAGATACTCTATATTCACTTCTGAAATGGGAGATACTCTATATTCACTTCTGAAATGGGAGATACTCTATATTCACTTCTGAAATGGGAGATACTATGGGAGATACTCTATATTCACTTCTGAAATGGGAGATACTCTATATTCACTTCTGAAATAGGAGATTCTCTATGTTCACTTCTGAAATGGGAGATACTCTATATTCACTTCTGAAATGGGATGTACTCTATATTCACTTCTGAAATAGGAGATTCTCTATGTTCACTTCTGAAATGGGAGATACTCTATATTCACTTCTGAAATGGGAGATACTATGGGAGATACTCTATATTCACTTCTGAAATGGGAGATACTCTATATTCACTTCTGAAATAGGAGATTCTCTATGTTCACTTCTGAAATGGGAGATACTATGGGAGATACTCTATATTCACTTCTGAAATGGGAGATACTCTATATTCACTTCTGAAATGGGAGATACTCTATATTCACTTCTGAAATGGGAGATACTATGGGAGATACTCTATATTCACTTCTGAAATGGGAGATACTCTATATTCACTTCTGAAATAGGAGATTCTCTATGTTCACTCCTGAAATGGGAGATACTCTATATTCACTTCTGAAATGGGCGATACTATGGGAGATACTCTATATTCACTTCTGAAATGGGAGATACTCTATATTCACTTCTGAAATGGGAGATACTCTATATTCACTTCTGAAATGGGAGATACTCTATATTCACTTCTGAAATGGGAGATACTCTATATGCACCTCTGAAATGGGAGATACTCTATATTCACTTCTGAAATGGGAGATACTCTATATTCACTTCTGAAATAGGAGATACTCTATATTCATTTCTGAAATGGGAGAAACTCTATATGCACTTCTGAAATGGGAGATTCTCTATATTCACTTCTGAAATGGGAGATAATCTATATTCACTTCTGAAATGGGAGATACTATGGGAGATACTCTATATTCACTTCTGAAATGGGAGATACTCTATATTCACTTCTGAAATAGGAGATTCTCTATGTTCACTTCTGAAATGGGAGATACTCTATATTCACTTCTGAAATGGGCGATACTATGGGAGATACTCTATATTCACTTCTGAAATGGGAGATACTCTATATTCACTTCTGAAATGGGAGATACTCTATATTCACTTCTGAAATGGGAGATACTCTATATTCACTTCTGAAATGGGAGATACTCTATATTCACTTCTGAAATGGGAGATACTCTATATGCACCTCTGAAATGGGAGATACTCTATATTCACTTCTGAAATGGGAGATACTCTATATTCACTTCTGAAATGGGAGATACTCTATATTCACTTCTGAAATGGGAGATACTCTATATTCACTTCTGAAATGGGAGATACTCTATATTAACTTCTGAAATGGGAGAGACTCTATATTCACTTCTGAAATGGGAGATACTCTATATTCACTTCTGAAATGGGAGATACTCTATATTCACTTCTGAAATAGGAGATACTCTATATTCACTTATGAAATGGGAGATACTCTATATTCACTTCTGAAATGGGAGATACTCTATATTCACTTCTGAAATGGGAGATACTCTATATGCACCTCTGAAATGGGAGATACTCTATATTCACTTCTGAAATGGGAGATACTCTATATTCACTTCTGAAATAGGAGATACTCTATATTCACTTATGAAATAGGAGATTCTCTATATTTACTTCTGAAATGGGAGATACTCTATATTCACTTCTGAAATGGGAGAGACTCTATATTCACTTCTGAAATGGGAGATACTCTATATTCACTTCTGAAATGGGAGATACTCTATATTCACTTCTGAAATGGGAGATACTCTATATTCACTTCTGAAATAGGAGATACTCTATATTCACTTCTGAAATGGGAGATACTCTATATTCACTTCTGAAATGGGAGGTACTCTATATTCACTTCTGAAATGGGAGATACTCTATATTCACTTCTGAAATGGGAGATACTCTATATTCACTTCTGAAATGGGAGATACTCTATTTTCACTTCTGAAATGGGAGATACTATGGGAGATACTCTATATTCACTTCTGAAATGGGAGATACTCTATATTCACTTCTGAAATGGGAGATACTGTTATGCAGATGAATGAGGACCCAAAAGCGACGTAATAGTAACAGAGTCTTTATTCCAGTATAAAACAAATAATGATACTCCTGGATATAAATCAATGGAAATCCAAAACAGGAAACTGAAATCCTCTCGTCAATAGAGAGGAACGACTGGAGACGCGACCACAGACTGCAGGTCGCTTCAGGAAGGCACAGGCCGTAGCTGACATAGACACCTGCTCACACGCAGCATCTGAAGAAGGTAAAAGAACACGACAGGGCGGAACAAGACACAGGAACTGCAAACATCAAACAAGAATCCGACAAGGACAGGAGCGGAAAACAGAGGGAGAAATAGGGACTCTAATCAGAGGGCAAAATAGGGGACAGGTGTGAAAGAGTAAATGAGGTCGTAGGGAGAATGAGAAACAGCTGGGAGCATGAACGGAACGATAGAGAGAGAGAAAGAGAAAGAACCTAATAAGACCAGCAGAGGGAAGCACAGGGACAAGACATGATCAAAGACAAAACATGACAGTACCCCCCCACTCACCGAGCGCCTCCTGGCGCACTCGAGGAGGAACCCTGGCGGCAACGAAGGAAATCATCGATCAACGAACGGTCCAGCACGTCCCGAGATGGAACCCAACTCCTCTCCTCAGGACCGTAACCCTCCCAATCCACTAAGTACTGGTGACCACGTCCCCGAGAACGCATGTCCATGATCTTCCGTACCTTGTAAATAGGAGCGCCCTCGACAAGGACGGGGGGGGGGGGAGGGAAGACGAACGGGGGCGCGAAGAAAAGGCTTGACACAGGAGACATGGAAGACAGGGTGGACGCGACGAAGATGTTGCGGAAGAAGCAGTCGCACAGCGACAGGATTGACGACCTGAGAGACACGGAACGGACCAATGAACCGCGGAGTCAACTTGCGAGAAGCTGTCGTAAGGGGAAGGTTACGAGTGGAAAGCCACACTCTCTGACCGCGACAATACCTAGGACTCTTAATCCTACGCTTATTGGCGGCTCTCACAGTCTGCGCCCTGTAACGGCAAAGTGCAGACCTGACCCTCCTCCAGGTGCGCTCACAACGTTGGACAAAAGCCTGAGCGGAGGGAACGCTGGACTCGGCGAGCTGGGACGAAAACAGAGGAGGCTGGTAGCCAAGACTACTCTGAAACGGGGACAGCCCGGTAGCAGACGAAGGAAGCGAGTTGTGAGCGTACTCAGCCCAGGGGAGCTGTTCTGCCCAAGACGCAGGGTTTCGAAACGAAAGGCTGCGTAAAATGCGACCAATCGACTGATTGGCCCTTTCTGCTTGACCGTTAGACTGGGGATGAAACCCGGAAGAGAGACTGACGGAAGCACCAATCAAACGACAGAACTCCCTCCAAAACTGTGACGTGAATTGCGGACCTCTGTCTGAAACGGCGTCTAACGGGAGGCCATGAATTCTGAACACATTCTCAATGATGATTTGTGCCGTCTCCTTAGCGGAAGGAAGCTTAGCGAGGGGAATGAAATGTGCCGCCTTAGAGAACCTATCGATAACCGTAAGAATCACAGTCTTCCCCGCAGACGAAGGCAGACCGGTAATAAAGTCTAAGGCGATGTGAGACCATGGTCGAGAAGGAATGGGAAGCGGTCTGAGACGACCGGCAGGAGGAGAGTTACCTGACTTAGTCTGCGCGCAGTCCGAACAAGCAGCCACGAAACGACGCGTGTCCCGCTCCTGAGTAGGCCACCAAAACCGCTGGCGAATAGAAGCAAGCGTACCCCGAACGCCGGGGTGGCCAGCTAACTTGGCAGAGTGAGCCCACTGAAGAACAGCCAGACGAGTAGAGACAGGAACGAACAGAAGGTTACTAGGACAAGCGCGCGGCGACGCAGTGTGAGTGAGTGCTTGCTTTACCTGTCTCTCAATTCCCCAGACAGTCAACCCGACAACACGCCCTTCAGGGAGAATCCCCTCGGGGTCGGTAGAAGCCACAGAAGAACTAAAGAGACGGGATAAGGCATCAGGCTTGGTGTTCTTATTTCCCGGACGATAGGAAATCACGAACTCGAAACGAGCGAAAAACAACGCCCAACGAGCTTGACGTGCATTAAGTCGTTTGGCCGAACGGATGTACTCAAGGTTCTTATGGTCAGTCCAAACGACAAAAGGGACGGTCGCCCCCTCCAACCACTGTCGCCATTCGCCTATGGCTAAGCGGATGGCGAGCAGTTCGCGGTTACCCACATCATAGTTGCGTTCCGATGGCGACAGGCGATGAGAAAAGTAAGCGCAAGGATGGACCTTATCGTCAGACTGGAAGCGCTGAGACAGACTGGCTCCCACGCCCACCTCTGAAGCGTCAACCTCGACAATGAATTGTTTAGTGACGTCAGGAGTAACAAGGATAGGAGCGGATGTAAAACGCTTCTTGAGGAGATCAAAAGCTCCCTGGGCGGAACCGGACCACTTAAAGCAAGTCTTGACAGAAGTCAGAGCGGTGAGAGGGGCAGCCACTTGACCGAAATTACGAATGAAACGCCGATAGAAATTAGCGAAACCGAGAAAACGCTGCAACTCGACACGTGACTTAGGGACGGGCCAATCGCTGACAGCCTGGACCTTAGCGGGATCCATCTGAATGCCTTCAGCGGAAATAACAGAACCGAGAAAAGTGACAGAGGAGACATGAAAGGCGCACTTCTCAGCCTTCACGTAGAGACAATTCTCTAAAAGGCGCTGGAGTACACGTCGAACGTGCTGAACATGAATCTCGAGTGACGGTGAAAAAATCAGGATATCGTCAAGGTAAACGAAAACAAAAATGTTCAGCATGTCTCTCAGTACATCATTAACTAATGCCTGAAAGACAGCTGGAGCATTAGCGAGACCGAACGGCAGAACCCGGTATTCAAAATGCCCTAACGGAGTGTTAAACGCCGTTTTCCACTCGTCCCCCTCTCTGATGCGTACGAGATGGTAAGCGTTACGAAGGTCCAACTTAGTAAAGCACCTGGCTCCCTGCAAAATCTCGAAGGCTGACGACATAAGGGGAAGCGGATAACGATTCTTAACCGTTATGTCATTCAGCCCTCGATAATCCACGCAGGGGCGCAGAGTACCGTCCTTCTTCTTAACAAAGAAAAATCCCGCTCCGGCGGGAGAGGAAGAAGGCACCACGGTACCGGCGTCGAGAGAAACAGACAGATAATCCTCGAGAGCCTTACGTTCGGGAGCCGACAGAGAGTATAGTCTACCCCGAGGGGGAGTGGTCCCCGGAAGGAGATCAATACAACAATCATACGACCGGTGAGGAGGAAGGGAGCTGGCTCTGGACCGACTGAAGACCGTGCGCAGATCATGATATTCCTCCGGCACTCCTGTCAAATCACCAGGTTCCTCCTGAGTAGAGGGGACAGAAGACACAGGAGGGATAGCAGACATTAAACACTTCACATGACAAGAAACGTTCCAGGATAGAATAGAATTACTAGACCAATTAATAGAAGGATTATGACATACTAGCCAGGGATGACCCAAAACAACAGGTGTAAAAGGTGAACGAAAAATCAAAAAGGAAATGGTCTCACTGTGGTTACCAGATACTGTGAGGGTTAAAGGTAGTGTCTCACATCTGATACTGGGGAGAGGACTACCATCTAAGGCGAACATGGGCGTGGGCTTCCCTAACTGTCTGAGAGGAATGTCATGTTTCCGAGCCCATGCTTCGTCCATAAAACAACCCTCAGCCCCTGAGTCTATCAAGGCACTGCAGGAAGCAGCCGAACCGGTCCAGCGTAGATGGACCGACAAGGTAGTACAGGATCTTGATGGAGAGACCTGAGTAGTAGCGCTCACCAGTAGCCCTCCGCTTACTGATGAGCTCTGGCTTTTACTGGACATGACATGACAAAATGTCCAGCAGAACCGCAATAGAGGCAAAGGCGGTTGGTGATTCTCCGTTCCCTCTCCTTAGTCGAGATGCGAATACCTCCCAGCTGCATGGGCTCAGTCTCTGAGCCGGTGGGAGGAGATGGTTGAGATGCGGAGAGGGGAAGCACCGTTAACGCGAGCTCTCTTCCACGAGCTCGATGACGAAGATCTATCCGTCGTTCTATGCGGATGGCGAGTGCAATCAAAGAGTCCACGCTGGAAGGAACCTCCCGGGAGAGAATCTCATCCTTAACCTCAGCGTGAAGTCCCTCCAGAAAACGAGCGAGCAACGCCGGCTCGTTCCAGTCACTGGAGGCAGCAAGAGTGCGAAACTCTATAGAGTAATCCGTTATGGATCGATCACCTTGACATAGGGAAGCCAGGGCCCTGGAAGCCTCCTTCCCAAAAACTGAACGATCAAAAACCCGTATCATCTCCTCTTTAAAGTTCTGATAATCGTTAGAACACTCAGCCCTTGCCTCCCAGATAGCTGTGCCCCACTCCCGAGCCCGACCAGTAAGGAGTGATATGACGTAAGCGATCCGAGCTCTCTCTCTTGAGTACGTGTTGGGCTGGAGAGAGAACACAATATCACACTGGGTGAGAAAGGAGCGACACTCAGTGGGCTGCCCAGAGTAACATGGTGGGTTATTAACCCTAGGTTCCGGAGACTCGGAAGACCAGGAAGTAGCTGGTGGCACGAGACGAAGACTCTGAAACTGTCCAGAGAGATCGGAGACCTGAGCGGCCAGGGTCTCAACGGCATGACGAGCAGCAAACAATTCCTGCTCGTGTCTGCCGAGCATAGCTCCCTGGAACTCGACGGCAGTGTTGAGAGAATCCGTAGTCGCTGGGTCCATTCTTGGTCGGATTCTTCTGTTATGCAGATGAATGAGGACCCAAAAGCGACGTAATAGTAACAGAGTCTTTATTCCAGTATAAAACAAATAATGATACTCCTGGATATAAATCAATGGAAATCCAAAACAGGAAACTGAAATCCTCTCGTCAATAGAGAGGAACGACTGGAGACGCGACCACAGACTGCAGGTCGCTTCAGGAAGGCACAGGCCGTAGCTGACATAGACACCTGCTCACACGCAGCATCTGAAGAAGGTAAAAGAACACGACAG
Organism: Salvelinus alpinus; assembly: GCF_045679555.1. NCBI lineage: Eukaryota > Metazoa > Chordata > Actinopteri > Salmoniformes > Salmonidae > Salvelinus > Salvelinus alpinus. The sequence goes on along the minus strand of NC_092086.1, from coordinate 3,613,782 downwards.
GGCGGAACAAGACACAGGAACTGCAAACATCAAACAAGAATCCGACAAGGACAGGAGCGGAAAACAGAGGGAGAAATAGGGACTCTAATCAGAGGGCAAAATAGGGGACAGGTGTGAAAGAGTAAATGAGGTCGTAGGGAGAATGAGAAACAGCTGGGAGCATGAACGGAACGATAGAGAGAGAGAAAGAGAAAGAACCTAATAAGACCAGCAGAGGGAAGCACAGGGACAAGACATGATCAAAGACAAAACATGACAGATACTCTATATTCACTTCTGAGATTGGATGTACTCTATATTCACTTCTGAAATGGGAGATACTCTATATTCACTTCTGAAATGGGAGATACTCTATTTTCACTTCTGAAATGGGAGATACTATGGGAGATACTCTATATTCACTTCTGAAATGGGAGATACTCTATATTCACTTCTGAAATGGGAGATACTCTATATTCACTTCTGAAATTGGAGATACTCTGTATTCACTTCTGAAATGGGAGATACTCTATATTCACTTCTGATATGGGAGATACTCTATATTCACTTCTGAAATGGAGATACTATATATTCACTTCTGAAATGGGAGATACTCTATATTCACTTCTGAAATGGGAGATACTCTATATTCATTTCTGAAATGGGAGAAACTCTATATTCACTTCTGAAATAGGAGATACTCTATATTCATTTCTGAAATGGGAGAAACTCTATATGCACTTCTGAAATGGGAGATTCTCTATATTCACTTCTGAAATGGGAGATACTCTATATTCACTTCTGAAATGGGAGATACTATGGGAGATACTCTATATTCACTTCTGAAATGGGAGATACTCTATATTCACTTCTGAAATAGGAGATTCTCTATGTTCACTTCTGAAATGGGAGATACTCTATATTCACTTCTGAAATAGGAGATTCTCTATATTTACTTCTGAAATGGGAGATACTCTATATTCACTTCTGAAATGGGAGATACTCTATATTCACTTCTGAAATGGGAGATACTCTATATGCACCTCTGAAATGGGAGATACTCTATATTCACTTCTGAAATGGGAGATACTCTATATTCACTTCTGAAATAGGAGATACTCTATATTCACTTATGAAATAGGAGATTCTCTATATTTACTTCTGAAATGGGAGATACTCTATATTCACTTCTGAAATGGGAGAGACTCTATATTCACTTCTGAAATAGGAGATTCTCTATGTTCACTTCTGAAATGGGAGATACTCTATATTCACTTATGAAATAGGAGATTCTCTATATTTACTTCTGAAATGGGAGATACTCTATATTCACTTCTGAAATGGGAGATACTCTATATTCACTTCTGAAATAGGAGATTCTCTATGTTCACTTCTGAAATGGGAGATACTCTATATTCACTTATGAAATAGGAGATTCTCTATATTTACTTCTGAAATGGGAGATACTCTATATTCACTTCTGAAATGGGAGATACTCTATATTCACTTCTGAAATGGGAGATACTCTATATGCACCTCTGAAATGGGAGATACTCTATATTCACTTCTGAAATGGGATATACTCTATATTCACTTCTGAAATGGGAGATACTCTATATTCACTTCTGAAATGGGAGATACTCTATATTCACTTCTGAAATGGGAGATACTCTATATTCACTTCTGAAATGGGAGATACTCTATATTCACTTCTGAAATGGGAGATAGTCTATATTCACTTCTGAAATGGGAGATACTCTATATTCACTTCTGAAATGGGAGATACTCTATATTCACTTCTGAAATGGGAGATACTCTATATTCACTTCTGAAATGGGAGATACTCTATATTCACTTCTGAAATGGGAGATACTCTATATTCACTTCTGAAATGGGAGATACTCTATATTCACTTCTGAAATGGGAGATACTCTATATTCACTTCTGAAATGGGAGATACTCTATTTTCACTTCTGAAATGGGAGATACTATGGGAGATACTCTATATTCACTTCTGAAATGGGAGATACTCTATATTCACTTCTGAAATGGGAGATACTCTATATTCACTTCTGAAATGGGATGTACTCTATATTCACTTCTGAAATGGGAGATACTCTATATTCACTTCTGAAATGGGAGATACTCTATTTTCACTTCTGAAATGGGAGATACTATGGGAGATACTCTATATTCACTTCTGAAATGGGAGATACTCTATATTCACTTCTGAAATGGGAGATACTCTATATTCACTTCTGAAATGGGAGATACTCTGTATTCACTTCTGAAATGGGAGATACTCTATATTCACTTCTGATATGGGAGATACTCTATATTCACTTCTGAAATGGAGATACTATATATTCACTTCTGAAATGGGAGATACTCTATATTCACTTCTGAAATGGGAGATACTCTATATTCACTTCTGAAATGGGAGAGACTCTATATTTACTTCTGAAATGGGAGATACTCTATATTCACTTCTGAAATGGGAGATACTCTATTTTCACTTCTGAAATGGGATGTACTCTATATTCACTTCTGAAGTAGGAGATTCTCTATGTTCACTTCTGAAATGGGAGATACTATGGGAGATACTCTATATTCACTTCTGAAATGGGAGATACTCTATATTCACTTCTGAAATGGGAGATACTCTATATTCACTTCTGAAATGGGAGATACTCTATATTCACTTCTGAAATGGGAGATACTCTATATTCACTTCTGAAATGGGAGATACTATGGGAGATACTCTATATTCACTTCTGAAATGGGAGATACTCTATATTCACTTCTGAAATAGGAGATTCTCTATGTTCACTTCTGAAATGGGAGATACTCTATATTCACTTCTGAAATGGGAGATACTCTATTTTCACTTCTGAAATGGGAGATACTATGGGAGATACTCTATATTCACTTCTGAAATGGGAGATACTCTATATTCACTTCTGAAATGGGAGATACTCTATTTTCACTTCTGAAATGGGATGTACTCTATATTCACTTCTGAAGTAGGAGATTCTCTATTTTCACTTCTGAAATGGGATGTACTCTATATTCACTTCTGAAATGGGAGATACTCTATATTCACTTCTGAAATGGGAGATACTCTATATTCACTTCTGAAATAGGAGATTCTCTATGTTCACTTCTAAAATGGGAGATACTCTATATTCACTTCTGAAATGGGAGATACTCTATTTTCACTTCTGAAATGGGAGATACTATGGGAGATACTCTATATTCACTTCTGAAATGGGAGATACTCTATATTCACTTCTGAAATGGGAGAGACTCTATATTCACTTCTGAAATGGGAGATACTCTATATTCACTTCTGAAATGGGAGATACTCTATATTCACTTCTGAAATGGGAGATACTCTATATTCACTTCTGATATGGGAGATACTCTATATTCACTTCTGAAATGGGAGATACTATATATTCACTTCTGAAATGGGAGATACTCTATATTCACTTCTGAAATGGGAGATACTCTATATTCACTTCTGAAATGGGAGAGACTCTATATTCACTTCTGAAATGGGAGATACTCTATATTCACTTCTGAAATGGGAGATACTCTATATTCACTTCTGAAATGGGAGATACTCTATATTCACTTCTAAAATAGGAGATTCTCTATATTCACTTCTGAAATGGGAGATACTATGGGAGATACTCTATATTCACTTCTGAAATGGGAGATACTCTATATTCACTTCTGAAATGGGAGATACTCTATATTCACTTCTGAAATGGGAGATACTATGGGAGATACTCTATATTCACTTCTGAAATGGGAGATACTCTATATTCACTTCTGAAATAGGAGATTCTCTATGTTCACTTCTGAAATGGGAGATACTCTATATTCACTTCTGAAATGGGAGATACTCTATTTTCACTTCTGAAATGGGAGATACTATGGGAGATACTCTATATTCACTTCTGAAATGGGAGATACTCTATATTCACTTCTGAAATGGGAGATACTCTATTTTCACTTCTGAAATGGGATGTACTCTATATTCACTTCTGAAGTAGGAGATTCTCTATTTTCACTTCTGAAATGGGATGTACTCTATATTCACTTCTGAAATGGGAGATACTCTATATTCACTTCTGAAATGGGAGATACTCTATATTCACTTCTGAAATAGGAGATTCTCTATGTTCACTTCTGAAATGGGAGATACTCTTTATTCACTTCTGAAATGGGAGATACTCTATATTCACTTCTGAAATGGGAGATACTCTATATTCACTTCTGAAATGGGAGATAATGGGAGATACTCTATATTCACTTCTGAAATGGGAGATACTCTATATTCACTTCTGAAATAGGAGATTCTCTATGTTCACTTCTGAAATGGGAGATACTCTATATTCACTTCTGAAATGGGAGATACTCTATTTTCACTTCTGAAATGGGAGATACTATGGGAGATACTCTATATTCACTTCTGAAATGGGAGATACTCTATATTCACTTCTGAAATGGGAGATACTCTATTTTCACTTCTGAAATGGGATGTACTCTATATTCACTTCTGAAGTAGGAGATTCTCTATTTTCACTTCTGAAATGGGATGTACTCTATATTCACTTCTGAAATGGGAGATACTCTATATTCACTTCTGAAATGGGAGATACTCTATATTCACTTCTGAAATAGGAGATTCTCTATGTTCACTTCTGAAATGGGAGATACTCTATATTCACTTCTGAAATGGGAGATACTCTATTTTCACTTCTGAAATGGGAGATACTATGGGAGATACTCTATATTCACTTCTGAAATGGGAGATACTCTATATTCACTTCTGAAATGGGAGATACTCTATATTCACTTCTGAAATGGGAGATACTCTATATTCACTTCTGAAATGGGAGATACTCTATATTCACTTCTGAAATGGGAGATACTCTATATTCACTTCTGAAATGGGAGATACTCTATATTCACTTCTGAAATGGGAGATACTCTATTTTCACTTCTGAAATGGGAGATACTATGGGAGATACTCTATATTCACTTCTGAAATGGGAGATACTCTATATTCACTTCTGAAATGGGAGATACTCTATATTCACTTCTGAGATTGGATGTACTCTATATTCACTTCTGAAATGGGAGATACTCTATATTCACTTCTGAAATGGGAGATACTCTATTTTCACTTCTGAAATGGGAGATACTATGGGAGATACTCTATATTCACTTCTGAAATGGGAGATACTCTATATTCACTTCTGAAATGGGAGATACTCTATATTCACTTCTGAAATGGGAGATACTCTATATTCACTTCTGAAATGGGAGATACTCTATATTCACTTCTGATATGGGAGATACTCTATATTCACTTCTGAAATGGAGATACTATATATTCACTTCTGAAATGGGAGATACTCTATATTCACTTCTGAAATGGGAGATACTCTATATTCACTTCTGAAATGGGAGATACTCTATATTCACTTCTGAAATGGGAGATACTCTATATTCACTTCTGAAATGGGAGATACTCTATATTCACTTCTGAAATGGGAGATACTCTATATTCACTTCTGAAATGGGAGATACTCTATATTCACTTCTGAAATGGGTGATACTCTATATTCACTTCTGAAATGGGAGATACTCTATATTCACTTCTGAAATGGGAGATACTCTATATTCACTTCTGAAATGGGAGATACTCTATATTCACTTCTGAAATGGGAGATACTATGGGAGATACTCTATATTCACTTCTGAAATGGGAGATACTCTATATTCACTTCTGAAATAGGAGATTCTCTATGTTCACTTCTGAAATGGGAGATACTCTATATTCACTTCTGAAATGGGAGATACTCTATTTTCACTTCTGAAATGGGAGATACTATGGGAGATACTCTATATTCACTTCTGAAATGGGAGATACTCTATATTCACTTCTGAAATGGGAGATACTCTATTTTCACTTCTGAAATGGGATGTACTCTATATTCACTTCTGAAGTAGGAGATTCTCTATTTTCACTTCTGAAATGGGATGTACTCTATATTCACTTCTGAAATGGGAGATACTCTATATTCACTTCTGAAATGGGAGATACTCTATATTCACTTCTGAAATAGGAGATTCTCTATGTTCACTTCTGAAATGGGAGATACTCTATATTCACTTCTGAAATGGGAGATACTCTATTTTCACTTCTGAAATGGGAGATACTATGGGAGATACTCTATATTCACTTCTGAAATGGGAGATACTCTATATTCACTTCTGAAATGGGAGAGACTCTATATTCACTTCTGAAATGGGAGAGACTCTATATTTACTTCTGAAATGGGAGATACTAAATATTCACTTCTGAAATGGGAGATACTATATATTCACTTCTGAAATGGGAGATACTCTATATTCACTTCTGAAATGGGAGATACTCTATATTCACTTCTGAAATGGGAGATACTCTATATTCACTTCTGAAATGGGAGATACTCTATATTCACTTCTGAAATGGGAGATACTCTATATTCACTTCTGAAATGGGAGATACTCTATTTTCACTTCTGAAATGGGAGATACTATGGGAGATACTCTATATTCACTTCTGAAATGGGAGATACTCTATATTCACTTCTGAAATGGGAGATACTCTATATTCACTTCTGAAATGGGAGATACTCTATTTTCACTTCTGAAATGGGAGATACTATGGGAGATACTCTATATTCACTTCTGAAATGGGAGATACTCTACATTCACTTCTGAAATGGGAGATACTCTATATTCACTTCTGAAATGGAGATACTATATATTCACTTCTGAAATGGGAGATACTCTATATTCACTTCTGATATGGGAGATACTCTATATTCACTTCTGAAATGGGAGATACTCTATATTCACTTCTGAAATGGGAGATACTCTATATTCACTTCTGAAATGGGAGATACTCTATATTCACTTCTGAAATGGGAGATACTCTATATTCACTTCTGAAATGGGATGTACTCTATATTCACTTCTGAAATAGGAGATTCTCTATGTTCACTTCTGAAATGGGAGATACTATGGGAGATACTCTATATTCACTTCTGAAATGGGAGATACTCTATATTCACTTCTGAAATAGGAGATTCTCTATGTTCACTTCTGAAATGGGAGATACTATGGGAGATACTCTATATTCACTTCTGAAATGGGAGATACTCTATATTCACTTCTGAAATGGGAGAACCTAAATATTCACTTCTGAAATGGGAGATACTATATATTCACTTCTGAAATGGGAGATACTCTATATTCACTTCTGAAATGGGAGATACTCTATATTCACTTCTGAAATGGGAGATACTCTATATTCACTTCTGAAATGGGAGATACTCTGTATTCACTTCTGAAATGGGAGATACTCTATATTCACTTCTGATATGGGAGAGACTCTATATTCACTTCTGAAATGGAGATACTATATATTCACTTCTGAAATGGGAGATACTCTATATTCACTTCTGAAATGGGAGATACTCTATATTCACTTCTGAAATGGGAGATACTCTATATTCACTTCTGAAATTGGAGATACTCTATATTCACTTCTGAAATGGGAGATACTCTATATTCACTTCTGATATGGGAGATACTCTATATTCACTTCTGAAATGGAGATACTATATATTCACTTCTGAAATGGGAGATACTCTATATTCACTTCTGAAATGGGAGATACTCTATATTCACTTCTGAAATGGGAGATACTCTATATTCACTTCTGAAATGGGAGATACTCTATATTCACTTCTGAAATGGGAGATACTCTATATTCACTTCTGAAATGGGAGATACTCTGTATTCACTTCTGAAATGGGAGATACTCTATATTCACTTCTGATATGGGAGATACTCTATATTCACTTCTGAAATGGAGATACTATATATTCACTTCTGAAATGGGAGATACTCTATATTCACTTCTGAAATGGGAGATACTCTATATTCACTTCTGAAATGGGAGATACTCTATATTCACTTCTGAAATTGGAGATACTCTGTATTCACTTCTGAAATGGGAGATACTCTATATTCACTTCTGATATGGGAGATATTCTATATTCACTTCTGAAATGGAGATACTATATATTCACTTCTGAAATGGGAGATACTCTATATTCACTTCTGAAATGGGAGATAATCTATATTCACTTCTGAAATGGGAGATACTCTATATTCACTTCTGAAATGGGAGATACTCTATATGTACTTCTGAAATGGGAGATACTCTATATTCACTTCTGAAATTGGAGATACTCTGTATTCACTTCTGAAATGGGAGATACTCTATATTCACTTCTGATATGGGAGATACTCTATATTCACTTCTGAAATGGAGATACTATATATTCACTTCTGAAATGGGAGATACTCTATATTCACTTCTGAAATGGGAGATACTCTATATTCACTTCTGAAATGGGAGATACTCTATATTCACTTCTGAAATGGGAGAGACTCTATATTCACTTCTGAAATGGGAGAGACTCTATATTTACTTCTGAAATGGGAGAACCTAAATATTCACTTCTGAAATGGGAGATACTATATATTCACTTCTGAAATGGGAGATACTCTATATTCACTTCTGAAATGGGAGATACTCTATATTCACTTCTGAAATGGGAGATACTCTATATTCACTTCTGAAATGGGAGATACTCTATATTCACTTCTGAAATGGGAGACACTCTCTATTCACTTCTGAAATGGGAGATACTCTATTTTCACTTCTGAAATGGGAGATACTATGGGAGATACTCTATATTCACTTCTGAAATGGGAGATACTCTATATTCACTTCTGAAATGGGAGATACTCTATATTCACTTCTGAGATTGGATGTACTCTATATTCACTTCTGAAATGGGAGATACTCTATATTCACTTCTGAAATGGGAGATACTCTATTTTCACTTCTGAAATGGGAGATACTATGGGAGATACTCTATATTCACTTCTGAAATGGGAGATACTCTATATTCACTTCTGAAATGGGAGATACTCTATATTCACTTCTGAAATTGGAGATACTCTGTATTCACTTCTGAAATGGGAGATACTCTATATTCACTTCTGATATGGGAGATACTCTATATTCACTTCTGAAATGGAGATACTATATATTCACTTCTGAAATGGGAGATACTCTATATTCACTTCTGAAATGGGAGATACTCTATATTCACTTCTGAAATGGGAGAGACTCTATATTCACTTCTGAAATGGGAGATACTCTATATTCACTTCTGAAATGGGAGATACTCTATATTCACTTCTGAAATGGGATGTACTCTATATTCACTTCTGAAATAGGAGATTCTCTATGGTTCACTTCTGAAATGGGAGATTCTGAATGGGAGATACTCTATATTCACTTCTGAAATGGGAGATACTCTATATTCACTTCTGAAATAGGAGATTCTCTATGTTCACTTCTGAAATGGGAGATACTATGGGAGATACTCTATATTCACTTCTGAAATGGGAGATACTCTATATTCACTTCTGAAATGGGAGATACTCTATATTCACTTCTGAAATGGGAGATACTCTATTTTCACTTCTGAAATGGGAGATACTATGGGAGATACTCTATATTCACTTCTGAAATGGGAGATACTCTATATTCACTTCTGAAATGGGAGATACTCTATTTTCACTTCTGAAATGGGATGTACTCTATATTCACTTCTGAAGTAGGAGATTCTCTATTTTCACTTCTGAAATGGGATGTACTCTATATTCACTTCTGAAATGGGAGATACTCTATATTCACTTCTGAAATGGGAGATACTCTATATTCACTTCTGAAATAGGAGATTCTCTATGTTCACTTCTGAAATGGGAGATACTCTATATTCACTTCTGAAATGGGAGATCCTCTATTTTCACTTCTGAAATGGGAGATACTATGGGAGATACTCTATATTCACTTCTGAAATGGGAGATACTCTATATTCACTTCTGAAATGGGAGAGACTCTATATTCACTTCTGAAATGGGAGAGACTCTATATTTACTTCTGAAATGGGAGATACTAAATATTCACTTCTGAAATGGGAGATACTATATATTCACTTCTGAAATGGGAGATACTCTATATTCACTTCTGAAATGGGAGATACTCTATATTCACTTCTGAAATGGGAGATACTCTATATTCACTTCTGAAATGGGAGATACTCTATATTCACTTCTGAAATGGGAGACACTCTCTATTCACTTCTGAAATGGGAGATACTCTATTTTCACTTCTGAAATTGGAGATACTATGGGAGATACTCTATATTCACTTCTGAAATGGGAGATACTCTATATTCACTTCTGAAATGGGAGAGACTCTATATTTACTTCTGAAATGGGAGATACTCTATATTCACTTCTGAAATGGGAGATACTCTATTTTCACTTCTGAAATGGGAGATACTCTATATTCACTTCTAAAATAGGAGATTCTCTATGTTCACTTCTGAAATGGGAGATAATATGGGAGATACTCTATATTCACTTCTGAAATGGGAGATACTCTATATTCACTTCTGAAATGGGAGATACTCTATATTCACTTCTGAAATGGGAGATACTATGGGAGATACTCTATATTCACTTCTGAAATGGGAGATACTCTATATTCACTTCTGAAATAGGAGATTCTCTATGTTCACTTCTGAAATGGGAGATACTCTATATTCACTTCTGAAATGGGAGATACTCTATTTTCACTTCTGAAATGGGAGATACTATGGGAGATACTCTATATTCACTTCTGAAATGGGAGATACTCTATATTCACTTCTGAAATGGGAGATACTCTATTTTCACTTCTGAAATGGGATGTACTCTATATTCACTTCTGAAGTAGGAGATTCTCTATTTTCACTTCTGAAATGGGATGTACTCTATATTCACTTCTGAAATGGGAGATACTCTATATTCACTTCTGAAATGGGAGATACTCTATATTCACTTCTGAAATAGGAGATTCTCTATGTTCACTTCTGAAATGGGAGATACTCTATATTCACTTCTGAAATGGGAGATACTCTATATTCACTTCTGAAATGGGAGATACTCTATATTCACTTCTGAAATGGGAGATACTATGGGAGATACTCTATATTCACTTCTGAAATGGGAGATACTCTATATTCACTTCTGAAATAGGAGATTCTCTATGTTCACTTCTGAAATGGGAGATACTCTATATTCACTTCTGAAATGGGAGATACTCTATTTTCACTTCTGAAATGGGAGATACTATGGGAGATACTCTATATTCACTTCTGAAATGGGAGATACTCTATATTCACTTCTGAAATGGGAGATACTCTATTTTCACTTCTGAAATGGGATGTACTCTATATTCACTTCTGAAGTAGGAGATTCTCTATTTTCACTTCTGAAATGGGATGTACTCTATATTCACTTCTGAAATGGGAGATACTCTATATTCACTTCTGAAATGGGAGATACTCTATATTCACTTCTGAAATAGGAGATTCTCTATGTTCACTTCTGAAATGGGAGATACTCTATATTCACTTCTGAAATGGGAGATACTCTATTTTCACTTCTGAAATGGGAGATACTATGGGAGATACTCTATATTCACTTCTGAAATGGGAGATACTCTATATTCACTTCTGAAATGGGAGATACTCTATATTCACTTCTGAAATGGGAGATACTCTATATTCACTTCTGAAATGGGAGATACTCTATATTCACTTCTGAAATGGGAGATACTCTATATTCACTTCTGAAATGGGAGATACTCTATATTCACTTCTGAAATGGGAGATACTCTATTTTCACTTCTGAAATGGGAGATACTATGGGAGATACTCTATATTCACTTCTGAAATGGGAGATACTCTATATTCACTTCTGAAATGGGAGATACTCTATATTCACTTCTGAAATGGGATGTACTCTATATTCACTTCTGAAATGGGAGATACTCTATATTCACTTCTGAAATGGGAGATACTCTATTTTCACTTCTGAAATGGGAGATACTATGGGAGATACTCTATATTCACTTCTGAAATGGGAGATACTCTATATTCACTTCTGAAATGGGAGATACTCTATATTCACTTCTGAAATTGGAGATACTCTATATTCACTTCTGAAATGGGAGATACTCTATATTCACTTCTGATATGGGAGATACTCTATATTCACTTCTGAAATGGAGATACTATATATTCACTTCTGAAATGGGAGATACTCTATATTCACTTCTGAAATGGGAGATACTCTATATTCACTTCTGAAATGGGAGAGACTCTATATTTACTTCTGAAATGGGAGATACTCTATATTCACTTCTGAAATGGGAGATACTCTATTTTCACTTCTGAAATGGGATGTACTCTATATTCACTTCTGAAGTAGGAGATTCTCTATGTTCACTTCTGAAATGGGAGATACTATGGGAGATACTCTATATTTACTTCTGAAATTGGAGATACTCTGTATTCACTTCTGAAATGGGAGATACTCTATATTCACTTCTGATATGGGAGATACTCTATATTCACTTCTGAAATGGAGATACTATATATTCACTTCTGAAATGGAGATACTATATATTCACTTCTGAAATGGGAGATACTCTATATTCACTTCTGAAATGGGAGATACTCTATATTCACTTCTGAAATGGGAGATACTCTATATTCACTTCTGAAATGGGAGATACTCTATATTCACTTCTGAAATGGGAGATACTCTATATTCACTTCTGAAATTGGAGATACTCTGTATTCACTTCTGAAATGGGAGATACTCTATATTCACTTCTGATATGGGAGATACTCTATATTCACTTCTGAAATGGAGATACTATATATTCACTTCTGAAATGGGAGATACTCTATATTCACTTCTGAAATGGGAGATACTCTATATTCACTTCTGAAATGGGAGATACTCTATATTCACTTCTGAAATGGGAGAGACTCTATATTCACTTCTGAAATGGGAGAGACTCTATATTTACTTCTGAAATGGGAGAACCTAAATATTCACTTCTGAAATGGGAGATACTATATATTCACTTCTGAAATGGGAGATACTCTATATTCACTTCTGAAATGGGAGATACTCTATATTCACTTCTGAAATGGGAGATACTCTATATTCACTTCTGAAATGGGAGATACTCTATATTCACTTCTGAAATGGGAGACACTCTCTATTCACTTCTGAAATGGGAGATACTCTATTTTCACTTCTGAAATGGGAGATACTATGGGAGATACTCTATATTCACTTCTGAAATGGGAGATACTCTATATTCACTTCTGAAATGGGAGATACTCTATATTCACTTCTGAGATTGGATGTACTCTATATTCACTTCTGAAATGGGAGATACTCTATATTCACTTCTGAAATGGGAGATACTCTATTTTCACTTCTGAAATGGGAGATACTATGGGAGATACTCTATATTCACTTCTGAAATGGGAGATACTCTATATTCACTTCTGAAATGGGAGATACTCTATATTCACTTCTGAAATGGGAGATACTCTATATTCACTTCTGAAATGGGAGATACTCTATATTCACTTCTGAAATGGGAGATACTCTATATTCACTTCTGAAATGGGAGATACTCTATATTCACTTCTGAAATGGGAGATACTCTATATTCACTTCTGAAATGGGAGATACTCTATATTCACTTCTGAAATGGGAGATACTCTATATTCACTTCTGAAATGGGAGATACTCTATATTCACTTCTGAAATGGGATGTACTCTATATTCACTTCTGAAATAGGAGATTCTCTATGTTCACTTCTGAAATGGGAGATACTATGGGAGATACTCTATATTCACTTCTGAAATGGGAGATACTCTATATTCACTTCTGAAATAGGAGATTCTCTATGTTCACTTCTGAAATGGGAGATACTATGGGAGATACTCTATATTCACTTCTGAAATGGGAGATACTCTATATTCACTTCTGAAATGGGAGATACTCTATATTCACTTCTGAAATGGGAGATACTCTATTTTCACTTCTGAAATGGGAGATACTATGGGAGATACTCTATATTCACTTCTGAAATGGGAGATACTCTATATTCACTTCTGAAATGGGAGATACTCTATTTTCACTTCTGAAATGGGATGTACTCTATATTCACTTCTGAAGTAGGAGATTCTCTATATTCACTTCTGAAATGGGAGATACTCTATATTCACTTCTGAAATGGGAGATACTCTATATTCACTTCTGAAATGGGAGATACTCTATATTCACTTCTGAAATAGGAGATTCTCTATGTTCACTTCTGAAATGGGAGATACTCTATATGGGAGATCCTCTATTTTCACTTCTGAAATGGGAGATACTATGGGAGATACTCTATATTCACTTCTGAAATGGGAGATACTCTATATTCACTTCTGAAATGGGAGAGACTCTATATTCACTTCTGAAATGGGAGAGACTCTATATTTACTTCTGAAATGGGAGATACTAAATATTCACTTCTGAAATGGGAGATACTATATATTCACTTCTGAAATGGGAGATACTCTATATTCACTTCTGAAATGGGAGATACTCTATATTCACTTCTGAAATGGGAGATACTCTATATTCACTTCTGAAATGGGAGATACTCTATATTCACTTCTGAAATGGGAGACACTCTCTATTCACTTCTGAAATGGGAGATACTCTATTTTCACTTCTGAAATTGGAGATACTATGGGAGATACTCTATATTCACTTCTGAAATGGGAGATACTCTATATTCACTTCTGAAATGGGAGAGACTCTATATTTACTTCTGAAATGGGAGATACTCTATATTCACTTCTGAAATGGGAGATACTCTATTTTCACTTCTGAAATGGGAGATACTCTATATTCACTTCTGAAATTGGAGATTCACTTCTGAAATGGGAGATACTATGGGAGATACTCTATATTCACTTCTGAAATGGGAGATACTCTATATTCACTTCTGAAATGGGAGATACTCTATATTCACTTCTGAAATGGGAGATACTATGGGAGATACTCTATATTCACTTCTGAAATGGGAGATACTCTATATTCACTTCTGAAATAGGAGATTCTCTATGTTCACTTCTGAAATGGGAGATACTCTATATTCACTTCTGAAATGGGAGATACTCTATTTTCACTTCTGAAATGGGAGATACTATGGGAGATACTCTATATTCACTTCTGAAATGGGAGATACTCTATATTCACTTCTGAAATGGGAGATACTCTATTTTCACTTCTGAAATGGGATGTACTCTATATTCACTTCTGAAGTAGGAGATTCTCTATTTTCACTTCTGAAATGGGATGTACTCTATATTCACTTCTGAAATGGGAGATACTCTATATTCACTTCTGAAATGGGAGATACTCTATATTCACTTCTGAAATAGGAGATTCTCTATGTTCACTTCTGAAATGGGAGATACTCTATATTCACTTCTGAAATGGGAGATACTCTATATTCACTTCTGAAATGGGAGATACTCTATATTCACTTCTGAAATGGGAGATACTATGGGAGATACTCTATATTCACTTCTGAAATGGGAGATACTCTATATTCACTTCTGAAATAGGAGATTCTCTATGTTCACTTCTGAAATGGGAGATACTCCATATTCACTTCTGAAATGGGAGATACTCTATTTTCACTTCTGAAATGGGAGATACTATGGGAGATACTCTATATTCACTTCTGAAATGGGAGATACTCTATATTCACTTCTGAAATGGGAGATACTCTATTTTCACTTCTGAAATGGGATGTACTCTATATTCACTTCTGAAGTAGGAGATTCTCTATTTTCACTTCTGAAATGGGATGTACTCTATATTCACTTCTGAAATGGGAGATACTCTATATTCACTTCTGAAATGGGAGATACTCTATATTCACTTCTGAAATAGGAGAATGTCTATATTCACTTCTGAAATGGGAGATACTCTATGTTCACTTCTGAAATGGGAGATACTCTATTTTCACTTCTGAAATGGGAGATACTATGGGAGATACTCTATATTCACTTCTGAAATGGGAGATACTCTATATTCACTTCTGAAATGGGAGATACTCTATATTCACTTCTGAAATGGGAGATACTCTATATTCACTTCTGAAATGGGAGATACTCTATATTCACTTCTGAAATGGGAGATACTCTATATTCACTTCTGAAATGGGAGATACTCTATATTCACTTCTGAAATGGGAGATACTCTATTTTCACTTCTGAAATGGGAGATACTATGGGAGATACTCTATATTCACTTCTGAAATGGGAGATACTCTATATTCACTTCTGAAATGGGAGATACTCTATATTCACTTCTGAGATTGGATGTACTCTATATTCACTTCTGAAATGGGAGATACTCTATATTCACTTCTGAAATGGGAGATACTCTATTTTCACTTCTGAAATGGGAGATACTATGGGAGATACTCTATATTCACTTCTGAAATGGGAGATACTCTATATTCACTTCTGAAATGGGAGATACTCTATATTCACTTCTGAAATTGGAGATACTCTGTATTCACTTCTGAAATGGGAGATACTCTATATTCACTTCTGATATGGGAGATACTCTATATTCACTTCTGAAATGGAGATACTATATATTCACTTCTGAAATGGGAGATACTCTATATTCACTTCTGAAATGGGAGATACTCTATATTCACTTCTGAAATGGGAGAGACTCTATATTTACTTCTGAAATGGGAGATACTCTATATTCACTTCTGAAATGGGAGATACTCTATTTTCACTTCTGAAATGGGATGTACTCTATATTCACTTCTGAAGTAGGAGATTCTCTATGTTCACTTCTGAAATGGGAGATACTATGGGAGATACTCTATATTCACTTCTGAAATGGGAGATACTCTATATTCACTTCTGAAATAGGAGATTCTCTATGTTCACTTCTGAAATGGGAGATACTATGGGAGATACTCTATATTCACTTCTGAAATGGGAGATACTCTATATTCACTTCTGAAATGGGAGATACTCTATATTCACTTCTGAAATGGGAGATACTATGGGAGATACTCTATATTCACTTCTGAAATGGGAGATACTCTATATTCACTTCTGAAATAGGAGATTCTCTATGTTCACTTCTGAAATGGGAGATACTCTATATTCACTTCTGAAATGGGAGATACTCTATTTTCACTTCTGAAATGGGAGATACTATGGGAGATACTCTATATTCACTTCTGAAATGGGAGATACTCTATATTCACTTCTGAAATGGGAGATACTCTATTTTCACTTCTGAAATGGGATGTACTCTATATTCACTTCTGAAGTAGGAGATTCTCTATTTTCACTTCTGAAATGGGATGTACTCTATATTCACTTCTGAAATGGGAGATACTCTATATTCACTTCTGAAATGGGAGATACTCTATATTCACTTCTGAAATAGGAGATTCTCTATGTTCACTTCTGAAATGGGAGATACTCTATATTCACTTCTGAAATGGGAGATACTCTATTTTCACTTCTGAAATGGGAGATACTATGGGAGATACTCTATATTCACTTCTGAAATGGGAGATACTCTATATTCACTTCTGAAATGGGAGAGACTCTATATTCACTTCTGAAATGGGAGAGACTCTATATTTACTTCTGAAATGGGAGATACTAAATATTCACTTCTGAAATGGGAGATACTATATATTCACTTCTGAAATGGGAGATACTCTATATTCACTTCTGAAATGGGAGATACTCTATATTCACTTCTGAAATGGGAGATACTCTATATTCACTTCTGAAATGGGAGATACTCTATATTCACTTCTGAAATGGGAGATACTCTATATTCACTTCTGAAATGGGAGATACTCTATTTTCACTTCTGAAATGGGAGATACTATGGGAGATACTCTATATTCACTTCTGAAATGGGAGATACTCTATATTCACTTCTGAAATGGGAGATACTCTATATTCACTTCTGAAATGGGAGATACTCTATTTTCACTTCTGAAATGGGAGATACTATGGGAGATACTCTATATTCACTTCTGAAATGGGAGATACTCTATATTCACTTCTGAAATGGGAGATACTCTATATTCACTTCTGAAATGGAGATACTATATATTCACTTCTGAAATGGGAGATACTCTATATTCACTTCTGATATGGGAGATACTCTATATTCACTTCTGAAATGGAGATACTATATATTCACTTCTGAAATGGGATGTACTCTATATTCACTTCTGAAGTAGGAGATTCTCTATGTTCACTTCTGAAATGGGAGATACTATGGGAGATACTCTATATTCACTTCTGAAATAGGAGATACTCTATATTCACTTCTGAAATAGGAGATTCTCTATGTTCACTTCTGAAATGGGAGATACTATGGGAGATACTCTATATTCACTTCTGAAATGGGAGATACTCTATATTCACTTCTGAAATGGGAGATACTCTATATTCACTTCTGAAATGGGAGAGACTCTATATTCACTTCTGAAATGGGAGAGACTCTATATTTACTTCTGAAATGGGAGATACTAAATATTCACTTCTGAAATGGGAGATACTATATATTCACTTCTGAAATGGGAGATACTCTATATTCACTTCTGAAATGGGAGATACTCTATATTCACTTCTGAAATGGGAGATACTCTATATTCACTTCTGAAATGGGAGATACTCTATATTCACTTCTGAAATGGGAGACACTCTCTATTCACTTCTGAAATGGGAGATACTCTATTTTCACTTCTGAAATGGGAGATACTATGGGAGATACTCTATATTCACTTCTGAAATGGGAGATACTCTATATTCACTTCTGAAATGGGAGATACTCTATATTCACTTCTGAAATGGGAGATACTCTATTTTCACTTCTGAAATGGGAGATACTATGGGAGATACTCTATATTCACTTCTGAAATGGGAGATACTCTATATTCACTTCTGAAATGGGAGATACTCTATATTCACTTCTGAAATGGGAGATACTCTATATTCACTTCTGAAATGGGAGATACTCTATATTCACTTCTGAAATGGGAGATACTCTATATTCACTTCTGAAATGGGAGATACTCTATATTCACTTCTGAAATGGGATGTACTCTATATTCACTTCTGAAATAGGAGATTCTCTATGTTCACTTCTGAAATGGGAGATACTATGGGAGATACTCTATATTCACTTCTGAAATGGGAGATACTCTATATTCACTTCTGAAATAGGAGATTCTCTATGTTCACTTCTGAAATGGGAGATACTATGGGAGATACTCTATATTCACTTCTGAAATGGGAGATACTCTATATTCACTTCTGAAATGGGAGATACTCTATATTCACTTCTGAAATGGGAGATACTATGGGAGATACTCTATATTCACTTCTGAAATGGGAGATACTCTATATTCACTTCTGAAATAGGAGATTCTCTATATTCACTTCTGAAATGGGAGATACTCTATATTCACTTCTGAAATGGGAGATACTCTATTTTCACTTCTGAAATGGGATGTACTCTATATTCACTTCTGAAGTAGGAGATTCTCTATTTTCACTTCTGAAATGGGATGTACTCTATATTCACTTCTGAAATGGGAGATACTCTATATTCACTTCTGAAATGGGAGATACTCTATATTCACTTCTGAAATAGGAGATTCTCTATATTCACTTCTGAAATGGGAGATACTCTATATTCACTTCTGAAATGGGAGATACTCTATTTTCACTTCTGAAATGGGAGATACTATGGGAGATACTCTATATTCACTTCTGAAATGGGAGATACTCTATATTCACTTCTGAAATGGGAGATACTCTATATTCACTTCTGAAATGGGAGATACTCTATATTTACTTCTGAAATGGGAGATACTAAATATTCACTTCTGAAATGGGAGATACTATATATTCACTTCTGAAATGGGAGATACTCTATATTCACTTCTGAAATGGGAGATACTCTATATTCACTTCTGAAATGGGAGATACTCTATATTCACTTCTGAAATGGGAGATACTCTATATTCACTTCTGAAATGGGAGACACTCTCTATTCACTTCTGAAATGGGAGATACTCTATTTTCACTTCTGAAATGGGAGATACTATGGGAGATACTCTATATTCACTTCTGAAATGGGAGATACTCTATATTCACTTCTGAAATGGGAGATACTCTATATTCACTTCTGAAATGGGAGATACTCTATTTTCACTTCTGAAATGGGAGATACTATGGGAGATACTCTATATTCACTTCTGAAATGGGAGATACTCTATATTCACTTCTGTATGGGAGATACTCTATATTCACTTCTGAAATGGGCGATACTATATATTCACTTCTGAAATGGGAGATACTCTATATTCACTTCTGATATGGGAGATACTCTATATTCACTTCTGAAATGGAGATACTATATATTCACTTCTGAAATGGGATGTACTCTATATTCACTTCTGAAGTAGGAGATTCTCTATGTTCACTTCTGAAATGGGAGATACTATGGGAGATACTCTATATTCACTTCTGAAATAGGAGATACTCTATATTCACTTCTGAAATAGGAGATTCTCTATGTTCACTTCTGAAATGGGAGATACTATGGGAGATACTCTATATTCACTTCTGAAATGGGAGATACTCTATATTCACTTCTGAAATGGGAGATACTCTATATTCACTTCTGAAATGGGAGAGACTCTATATTCACTTCTGAAATGGGAGAGACTCTATATTTACTTCTGAAATGGGAGATACTAAATATTCACTTCTGAAATGGGAGATACTATATATTCACTTCTGAAATGGGAGATACTCTATATTCACTTCTGAAATGGGAGATACTCTATATTCACTTCTGAAATGGGAGATACTCTATATTCACTTCTGAAATGGGAGATACTCTATATTCACTTCTGAAATGGGAGACACTCTCTATTCACTTCTGAAATGGGAGATACTCTATTTTCACTTCTGAAATGGGAGATACTATGGGAGATACTCTATATTCACTTCTGAAATGGGAGATACTCTATATTCACTTCTGAAATGGGAGATACTCTATATTCACTTCTGAAATGGGAGATACTCTATTTTCACTTCTGAAATGGGAGATACTATGGGAGATACTCTATATTCACTTCTGAAATGGGAGATACTCTATATTCACTTCTGAAATGGGAGATACTCTATATTCACTTCTGAAATGGGCGATACTCTATATTCACTTCTGAAATGGGAGATACTCTATATTCACTTCTGAAATGGGAGATACTCTATATTCACTTCTGAAATGGGAGATACTCTATATTCACTTCTGAAATGGGATGTACTCTATATTCACTTCTGAAATAGGAGATTCTCTATGTTCACTTCTGAAATGGGAGATACTATGGGAGATACTCTATATTCACTTCTGAAATAGGAGATACTCTATATTCACTTCTGAAATAGGAGATTCTCTATGTTCACTTCTGAAATGGGAGATACTATGGGAGATACTCTATATTCACTTCTGAAATGGGAGATACTCTATATTCACTTCTGAAATGGGAGATACTCTATATTCACTTCTGAAATGGGAATGGGAGATACTCTATATTCACTTCTGAAATGGGAGATACTCTATATTCACTTCTGAAATAGGAGATTCTCTATGTTCACTTCTGAAATGGGAGATACTCTATATTCACTTCTGAAATGGGAGATACTCTATTTTCACTTCTGAAATGGGAGATACTATGGGAGATACTCTATATTCACTTCTGAAATGGGAGATACTCTATATTCACTTCTGAAATGGGAGATACTCTATTTTCACTTCTGAAATGGGATGTACTCTATATTCACTTCTGAAGTAGGAGATTCTCTATTTTCACTTCTGAAATGGGATGTACTCTATATTCACTTCTGAAATGGGAGATACTCTATATTCACTTCTGAAATGGGAGATACTCTATATTCACTTCTGAAATAGGAGATTCTCTATGTTCACTTCTGAAATGGGAGATACTCTATATTCACTTCTGAAATGGGAGATACTCTATTTTCACTTCTGAAATGGGAGATACTATGGGAGATACTCTATATTCACTTCTGAAATGGGAGATACTCTATATTCACTTCTGAAATGGGAGAGACTCTATATTCACTTCTGAAATGGGAGAGACTCTATATTTACTTCTGAAATGGGAGATACTAAATATTCACTTCTGAAATGGGAGATACTATATATTCACTTCTGAAATGGGAGATACTCTATATTCACTTCTGAAATGGGAGATACTCTATATTCACTTCTGAAATGGGAGATACTCTATATTCACTTCTGAAATGGGAGATACTCTATATTCACTTCTGAAATGGGAGATACTCTATATTCACTTCTGAAATGGGAGATACTCTATTTTCACTTCTGAAATGGGAGATACTATGGGAGATACTCTATATTCACTTCTGAAATGGGAGATACTCTATATTCACTTCTGAAATGGGAGATACTCTATATTCACTTCTGAAATGGGAGATACTCTATTTTCACTTCTGAAATGGGAGATACTATGGGAGATACTCTATATTCACTTCTGAAATGGGAGATACTCTATATTCACTTCTGAAATGGGAGATACTCTATATTCACTTCTGAAATGGGAGATACTCTATATTCACTTCTGAAATGGGAGATACTCTATATTCACTTCTGAAATGGGAGATACTCTATATTCACTTCTGAAATGGGAGATACTCTATATTCACTTCTGAAATGGGAGATACTCTATATTCACTTCTGAAATGGGAGATACTCTATATTCACTTCTGAAATGGGATGTACTCTATATTCACTTCTGAAATAGGAGATTCTCTATGTTCACTTCTGAAATGGGAGATACTATGGGAGATACTCTATATTCACTTCTGAAATGGGAGATACTCTATATTCACTTCTGAAATAGGAGATTCTCTATGTTCACTTCTGAAATGGGAGATACTATGGGAGATACTCTATATTCACTTCTGAAATGGGAGATACTCTATATTCACTTCTGAAATGGGAGATACTCTATATTCACTTCTGAAATAGGAGATTCTCTATGTTCACTTCTGAAATGGGAGATACTCTATATTCACTTCTGAAATGGGAGATACTCTATTTTCACTTCTGAAATGGGAGATACTATGGGAGATACTCTATATTCACTTCTGAAATGGGAGATACTCTATATTCACTTCTGAAATGGGAGATACTCTATATTCACTTCTGAAATGGGATGTACTCTATATTCACTTCTGAAGTAGGAGATTCTCTATGTTCACTTCTGAAATGGGAGATACTCTATATTCACTTCTGAAATGGGAGATACTATGGGAGATTCTCTATGTTCACTTCTGAAATGGGAGATACTCTATATTCACTTCTGAAATGGGAGATACTATGGGAGATACTCTATATTCACTTCTGAAATGGGAGATACTCTATATTCACTTCTGAAATAGGAGATTCTCTATGTTCACTTCTGAAATGGGAGATACTATGGGAGATACTCTATATTCACTTCTGAAATGGGAGATACTCTATATTCACTTCTGAAATGGGAGATACTCTATATTCACTTCTGAAATGGGAGATACTATGGGAGATACTCTATATTCACTTCTGAAATGGGAGATACTCTATATTCACTTCTGAAATGGGCGATACTATGGGAGATACTCTATATTCACTTCTGAAATGGGAGATACTCTATATTCACTTCTGAAATGGGAGATACTCTATGTTCACTTCTGAAATGGGAGATACTCTATATTCACTTCTGAAATGGGAGATACTATGGGAGATACTCTATATTCACTTCTGAAATGGGAGATACTCTATATTCACTTCTGAAATGGGAGATACTCTATATTTACTTCTGAAATGGGAGATACTCTATATTCACTTCTGAAATGGGAGATACTCTATATTCACTTCTGAAATGGGAGATACTCTATATTCACTTCTGAAATAGGAGATTCTCTATATTCACTTCTGAAATGGGAGATACTCTATATTCACTTCTGAAATGGGAGATACTCTATTTTCACTTCTGAAATGGGAGATACTATGGGAGATACTCTATATTCACTTCTGAAATGGGAGATACTCTATATTCACTTCTGAAATGGGAGATACTCTATATTCACTTCTGAAATGGGATGTACTCTATATTCACTTCTGAAATAGGAGATTCTCTATGTTCACTTCTGAAATGGGAGATACTCTATATTCACTTCTGAAATGGGAGATACTATGGGAGATACTCTATATTCACTTCTGAAATGGGAGATACTCTATATTCACTTCTGAAATAGGAGATTCTCTATGTTCACTTCTGAAATGGGAGATACTATGGGAGATACTCTATATTCACTTCTGAAATGGGAGATACTCTATATTCACTTCTGAAATGGGAGATACTATGGGAGATACTCTATATTCACTTCTGAAATGGGAGATACTCTATATTCACTTCTGAAATAGGAGATTCTCTATATTTACTTCTGAAATGGGAGATACTCTATATTCACTTCTGAAATGGGAGATACTCTATATTCACTTCTGAAATGGGAGATACTCTATATTCACTTCTGAAATGGGAGATACTCTATATTCACTTCTGAAATGGGAGATACTCTATATTCACTTCTGAAATGGGAGATACTCTATTTTCACTTCTGAAATGGGAGATACTATGGGAGATACTCTATATTCACTTCTGAAATGGGAGATACTCTATATTCACTTCTGAAATGGGAGATACTCTATTTTCACTTCTGAAATGGGATGTACTCTATATTCACTTCTGAAGTAGGAGATTCTCTATGTTCACTTCTGAAATGGGAGATACTCTATATTCACTTCTGAAATGGGAGATACTATGGGAGATACTCTATATTCACTTCTGAAATGGGAGATACTCTATATTCACTTCTGAAATAGGAGATTCTCTATGTTCACTTCTGAAATGGGAGATACTATGGGAGATACTCTATATTCACTTCTGAAATGGGAGATACTCTATATTCACTTCTGAAATGGGAGATACTCTATATTCACTTCTGAAATGGGAGATACTATGGGAGATACTCTATATTCACTTCTGAAATGGGAGATACTCTATATTCACTTCTGAAATGGGCGATACTATGGGAGATACTCTATATTCACTTCTGAAATGGGAGATACTCTATATTCACTTATGAAATAGGAGATTCTCTATATTTACTTCTGAAATGGGAGATACTCTATATTCACTTCTGAAATGTGAGATACTCTATATTCACTTCTGAAATGGGAGATACTCTATATGCACCTCTGAAATGGGAGATACTCTATATTCACTTCTGAAATGGGAGATACTCTATATTCACTTCTGAAATAGGAGATACTCTATATTCATTTCTGAAATGGGAGAAACTCTATATGCACTTCTGAAATGGGAGATTCTCTATATTCACTTCTGAAATGGGAGATAATCTATATTCACTTCTGAAATGGGAGATACTATGGGAGATACTCTATATTCACTTCTGAAATGGGAGATACTCTATATTCACTTCTGAAATAGGAGATTCTCTATGTTCACTTCTGAAATGGGAGATACTCTATATTCACTTCTGAAATGGGCGATACTATGGGAGATACTCTATATTCACTTCTGAAATGGGAGATACTCTATATTCACTTATGAAATAGGAGATTCTCTATATTTACTTCTGAAATGGGAGATACTCTATATTCACTTCTGAAATGGGAGATACTCTATTTTCACTTCTGAAATGGGAGATACTCTATTTTCACTTCTGAAATGGGATGTACTCTATATTCACTTCTGAAGTAGGAGATTCTCTATGTTCACTTCTGAAATGGGAGATACTCTATATTCACTTCTGAAATGGGAGATACTATGGGAGATACTCTATATTCACTTCTGAAATGGGAGATACTCTATATTCACTTCTGAAATAGGAGATTCTCTATGTTCACTTCTGAAATGGGAGATACTATGGGAGATACTCTATATTCACTTCTGAAATGGGAGATACTCTATATTCACTTCTGAAATGGGAGATACTCTATATTCACTTCTGAAATGGGAGATACTATGGGAGATACTCTATATTCACTTCTGAAATGGGAGATACTCTATATTCACTTCTGAAATGGGGGGGAGATACTCTATATTCACTTCTGAAATGGGAGATACTCTATATTCACTTATGAAATAGGAGATTCTCTATATTTACTTCTGAAATGGGAGATACTCTATATTCACTTCTGAAATGTGAGATACTCTATATTCACTTCTGAAATGGGAGATACTCTATATGCACCTCTGAAATGGGAGATACTCTATATTCACTTCTGAAATGGGAGATACTCTATATTCACTTCTGAAATAGGAGATACTCTATATTCATTTCTGAAATGGGAGAAACTCTATATGCACTTCTGAAATGGGAGATTCTCTATATTCACTTCTGAAATGGGAGATAATCTATATTCACTTCTGAAATGGGAGATACTATGGGAGATACTCTATATTCACTTCTGAAATGGGAGATACTCTATATTCACTTCTGAAATAGGAGATTCTCTATGTTCACTTCTGAAATGGGAGATACTCTATATTCACTTCTGAAATGGGAGATACTATGGGAGATACTCTATATTCACTTCTGAAATGGGAGATACTCTATATTCACTTATGAAATAGGAGATTCTCTATATTTACTTCTGAAATGGGAGATACTCTATATTCACTTCTGAAATGGGAGATACTCTATATTCACTTCTGAAATGGGAGATACTCTATATGCACCTCTGAAATGGGAGATACTCTATATTCACTTCTGAAATGGGAGATACTCTATATTCACTTCTGAAATAGGAGATTCTCTATATTCACTTCTGAAATGGGAGATACTCTATATTCACTTCTGAAATGGGAGATACTCTATATTCACTTCTGAAATGGGAGAGACTCTATATTCACTTCTGAAATGGGAGATACTCTATATTCACTTCTGAAATGGGAGATACTCTATATTCACTTCTGAAATGGGAGATACTCTATATTCACTTCTGAAATGGGAGATACTCTATATTCACTTCTGAAGTGGGAGATACTCTATATTCACTTCTGAAATGGGAGATACTCTATATTCACTTCTGAAATGGGAGATACTCTATATTCACTTCTGAAATGGGAGATACTCTATATTCACTTCTGAAATGGGAGATACTCTATATTCACTTCTGAAATGGGAGATACTCTATATTCACTTCTGAAATGGGAGATACTCTATATTCACTTCTGAAATGGGAGATACTCTATATTCACTTCTGAAATGGGATATACTCTATATTCACTTCTGAAATGGGAGATACTCTATATTCACTTCTGAAATGGGAGATACTCTATATTCACTTCTGAAATGGGAGACACTCTATATTCACTTCTGAAATGGGAGATACTCTATATTCACTTCTGAAATGGGAGATACTCTATATTCACTTCTGAAATGGGAGATACTCTATATTCACTTCTGAAATAGGAGATTCTCTATATTCGCTTCTGAAATGGGAGATACTCTATATTCACTTCTGATATGGGAGATACTCTATATTCACTTCTGAAAGGGGAGATACTCTATATTCACTTCTGAAAGGGGAGATACTCTATATTCACTTCTGAAATGGGAGATACTCTATATTCACTTCTGAAATGGGAGATACTCTATATTCACTTCTGAAATGGGAGATACTCTATATTCACTTCTGAATTGGGAGATACTATGGGAGATACTCTATATTCACTTCTGAAATGGGAGATACTCTATATTCACTTATGAAATAGGAGATTCTCTATATTTACTTCTGAAATGGGAGATACTCTATATTCACTTCTGAAATGTGAGATACTCTATATTCACTTCTGAAATGGGAGATACTCTATATGCACCTCTGAAATGGGAGATACTCTATATTCACTTCTGAAATGGGAGATACTCTATATTCACTTCTGAAATAGGAGATACTCTATATTCATTTCTGAAATGGGAGAAACTCTATATGCACTTCTGAAATGGGAGATTCTCTATATTCACTTCTGAAATGGGAGATAATCTATATTCACTTCTGAAATGGGAGATACTATGGGAGATACTCTATATTCACTTCTGAAATGGGAGATACTCTATATTCACTTCTGAAATAGGAGATTCTCTATGTTCACTTCTGAAATGGGAGATACTCTATATTCACTTCTGAAATGGGCGATACTATGGGAGATACTCTATATTCACTTCTGAAATGGGAGATACTCTATATTCACTTATGAAATAGGAGATTCTCTATATTTACTTCTGAAATGGGAGATACTCTATATTCACTTCTGAAATGGGAGATACTCTATATTCACTTCTGAAATGGGAGATACTCTATATGCACCTCTGAAATGGGAGATACTCTATATTCACTTCTGAAATGGGAGATACTCTATATTCACTTCTGAAATAGGAGATACTCTATATTCACTTATGAAATAGGAGATTCTCTATATTTACTTCTGAAATGGGAGATACTCTATATTCACTTCTGAAATGGGAGAGACTCTATATTCACTTCTGAAATGGGAGATACTCTATATTCACTTCTGAAATGGGAGATACTCTATATTCACTTCTGAAATGGGAGATACTCTATATTCACTTCTGAAATGGGAGAAACTCTATATTCACTTCTGAAATGGGAGATACTCTATATTCACTTCTGAAATGGGAGATACTCTATATTCACTTCTGAAATGGGAGATACTCTATATTCACTTCTGAAATGGGAGATACTCTATATTCACTTCTGAAATAGGAGATTCTCTATATTCACTTCTGAAATGGGAGATACTCTATATTCACTTCTGAAATGGGAGATACTCTGTATTCACTTCTGAAATGGGAGATACTCTATATTCGCTTCTGATATGGGAGATACTCTATATTCACTTCTGAAATGGGAGATACTCTATATTCACTTCTGAAATGGGAGATACTCTATATTCACTTCTGAAATGGGAGACACTCTATATTCACTTCTGAAATGGGAGATACTCTATATTCACTTCTGAAATTGGAGATACTCTATATTCACTTCTGAAATGGGAGATACTCTATATTCACTTCTGAAATGGGAGATACTCTATTTTCACTTCTGAAATGGGATGTACTCTATATTCACTTCTGAAATAGGAGATTCTCTATGTTCACTTCTGAAATGGGAGATACTCTATATTCACTTCTGAAATGGGAGAAATGGGAGATACTCTATATTCACTTCTGAAATGGGAGATACTCTATATTCACCTCTGAAATGGGAGATACTCTATATTCACTTCTGAAATGGGAGATACTCTATATTCACTTCTGAAATGGGAGATACTCTATATTCACTTCTGAAATGGGAGATACTATGGGAGATACTCTATATTCACTTCTGAAATGGGAGATACTCTATATTCACTTCTGAAATAGGAGATTCTCTATATTTACTTCTGAAATGGGAGATACTCTATATTCACTTCTGAAATGGGAGATACTCTATATTCACTTCTGAAATGGGAGATACTCTATATTCACTTCTGAAATAGGAGATTCTCTATGTTCACTTCTGAAATGGGAGATACTCTATATTCACTTCTGAAATGGGAGATACTCTATTTTCACTTCTGAAATGGGAGATACTATGGGAGATACTCTATATTCACTTCTGAAATGGGAGATACTCTATATTCACTTCTGAAATGGGAGATACTCTATTTTCACTTCTGAAATGGGATGTACTCTATATTCACTTCTGAAATAGGAGATTCTCTATGTTCACTTCTGAAATGGGATACTCTATATTCAGATACTATGGGAGATACTCTATATTCACTTCTGAAATGGGAGATACTCTATATTCACTTCTGAAATAGGAGATTCTCTATGTTCACTTCTGAAATGGGAGATACTATGGGAGATACTCTATATTCACTTCTGAAATGGGAGATACTCTATATTCACTTCTGAAATGGGAGATACTCTATATTCACTTCTGAAATGGGAGATACTATGGGAGATACTCTATATTCACTTCTGAAATGGGAGATACTCTATATTCACTTCTGAAATGGGCGATACTATGGGAGATACTCTATATTCACTTCTGAAATGGGAGATACTCTATATTCACTTATGAAATAGGAGATTCTCTATATTTACTTCTGAAATGGGAGATACTCTATATTCACTTCTGAAATGTGAGATACTCTATATTCACTTCTGAAATGGGAGATACTCTATATGCACCTCTGAAATGGGAGATACTCTATATTCACTTCTGAAATGGGAGATACTCTATATTCACTTCTGAAATGGGAGATACTCTATATTCACTTCTGAAATGGGAGATACTCTATATTCACTTCTGAAATGGGAGATACTCTATATTCACTTCTGAAATGGGAGATACTCTATATTCACTTCTGAAATGGGAGATACTCTATATTCACTTCTGAAATGGGAGATACTCTATATTCACTTCTGAAATAGGAGATTCTCTATGTTCACTTCTGAAATGGGAGATACTCTATATTCACTTCTGAAATGGGCGATACTATGGGAGATACTCTATATTCACTTCTGAAATGGGAGATACTCTATATTCACTTCTGAAATAGGAGATACTCTATATTCACTTCTGAAATGGGAGATACTCTATATTCACTTCTGAAATGGGAGATACTCTATATTCACTTCTGAAATGGGAGATACTCTATATGCACCTCTGAAATGGGAGATACTCTATATTCACTTCTGAAATGGGAGATACTCTATATTCACTTCTGAAATGGGAGATACTCTATATTCACTTCTGAAGTGGGAGATACTCTATATTCACTTCTGAAATGGGAGATACTCTATATTCACTTCTGAAATGGGAGATACTCTATATTCACTTCTGAAATGGGAGATACTCTATATTCACTTCTGAAATGGGAGATTCTCTATATTCACTTCTGATATGGGAGAAACTCTATATTCACTTCTGAAATGGGAGATACTCTGTATTCACTTCTGAAATGGGAGATACTCTATATTCACTTCTGAAATGGGATATACTCTATATTCACTTCTGAAATGGGAGATACTCTATATTCACTTCTGAAATGGGAGATACTCTATATTCACTTCTGAAATGGGAGATACTCTATATTCACTTCTGAAATGGGAGATACTCTATATTCACTTCTGAAATTGGAGATACTCTATATTCACTTCTGAAATGGGAGATACTCTATATTCACTTCTGAAATGGGAGATACTCTATATTCACTTCTGAAATGGGAGATACTCTATATTCACTTCTGAAATGGGAGATACTCTATATTCACTTCTGAAATGGGAGATACTCTATATTCACTTCTGAAAGGGGAGATACTCTATATT
The DNA here is from genome assembly GCF_045679555.1 of Salvelinus alpinus. NCBI lineage: Eukaryota > Metazoa > Chordata > Actinopteri > Salmoniformes > Salmonidae > Salvelinus > Salvelinus alpinus. The sequence continues at coordinate 3,582,141 of NC_092086.1, read as the reverse complement.
CACTTCTGAAATGGGAGATACTCTATATTCACTTCTGAAATGGGAGATACTCTATATTCACTTCTGAAATGGGAGATACTCTATATTCACTTCTGAATTGGGAGATACTATGGGAGATACTCTATATTCACTTCTGAAATGGGAGATACTCTATATTCACTTCTGAAATGGGAGATACTCTATATTCACTTCTGAAATGTGAGATACTCTATATTCACTTCTGAAATGGGAGATACTCTATATTCACTTCTGAAATGGGAGATACTCTATATTCACTTCTGAAATGGGAGATACTCTATATTCACTTCTGAAATGGGAGATACTCTATATTCATTTCTGAAATGGGAGAAACTCTATATGCACTTCTGAAATGGGAGATACTCTATATTCACTTCTGAAATGGGAGATACTCTATATTCACTTCTGAAATGGGAGATACTATGGGAGATACTCTATATTCACTTCTGAAATGGGAGATACTCTATATTCACTTCTGAAATAGGAGATTCTCTATGTTCACTTCTGAAATGGGAGATACTCTATATTCACTTCTGAAATGGGCGATACTATGGGAGATACTCTATATTCACTTCTGAAATGGGAGATACTCTATATTCACTTCTGAAATGGGAGATACTCTATATTCACTTCTGAAATGGGAGATACTCTATATTCACTTCTGAAATGGGAGAGACTCTATATTCACTTCTGAAATGGGAGATACTCTATATTCACTTCTGAAATGGGAGATACTCTATATTCACTTCTGAAATGGGAGATACTCTATATTCACTTCTGAAATGGGAGAAACTCTATATTCACTTCTGAAATGGGAGATACTCTATATTCACTTCTGAAATGGGAGATACTCTATATTCACTTCTGAAATGGGAGATACTCTATATTCACTTCTGAAATGGGAGATACTCTATATTCACTTCTGAAATAGGAGATACTCTATATTCACTTCTGAAATGGGAGATACTCTATATTCACTTCTGAAATGGGAGATACTCTATATTCACTTCTGAAATGGGAGATACTCTATATTCGCTTCTGAAATGGGAGATACTCTATATTCACTTCTGAAATGGGAGATACTATATATTCACTTCTGAAATGGGAGATACTCTATATTCACTTCTGAAATGGGAGACACTCTATATTCACTTCTGAAATGGGAGATACTCTATATTCACTTCTGAAATTGGAGATACTCTATATTCACTTCTGAAATGGGAGATACTCTATATTCACTTCTGAAATAGGAGATTCTCTATATTCGCTTCTGAAATGGGAGATACTCTATATTCACTTCTGATATGGGAGATACTCTATATTCACTTCTGAAAGGGGAGATACTCTATATTCACTTCTGAAAGGGGAGATACTCTATATTCACTTCTGAAATGGGAGATACTCTATATTCACTTCTGAAATGGGAGATACTCTATATTCACTTCTGAAATGGGAGATACTCTATATTCACTTCTGAAATGGGAGATACTCTATATTCACTTCTGAAATGGGAGATACTCTATATTCACTTCTGAAATGGGAGATACTCTATATTCACTTCTGAAATGGGAGATACTATATATTCACTTCTGAAATGGGAGAAACTCTATATTCACTTCTGAAATGGGAGATACTCTATATTCACTTCTGAAATGGGAGATACTCTATATTCACTTCTAAAATGGGAGATACTCTATATTCACTTCTGAAATGGGAGATTCTCTATATTCACTTCTGAAATGGGAGATACTCTATATTCACTTCTGAAATGGGAGATACTCTATATTCACTTCTGAAATGGGAGATACTCTATATTCACTTCTGAAATGGGAGATACTCTATATTAACTTCTGAAATGGGAGATACTCTATATTCACTTCTGAAATGGGAGATACTCTATATTCACTTCTGAAATGGGAGATACTCTATATTCACTTCTGAAATGGGAGAGACTCTATATTCACTTCTGAAATGGGAGATACTCTATATTCACTTCTGAAATGGGAGATACTCTATATTCACTTCTGAAATGGGAGATACTCTATATTCACTTCTGAAATGGGAGAAACTCTATATTCACTTCTGAAATGGGAGATACTCTATATTCACTTCTGAAATGGGAGATACTCTATATTCACTTCTGAAATGGGAGATACTCTATATTCACTTCTGAAATGGGAGATACTCTATATTCAATTTTGAAATAGGAGATTCTCTATATTCACTTCTGATATGGGAGAAACTCTATATTCACTTCTGAAATGGGAGATACTCTGTATTCACTTCTGAAATGGGAGATACTCTATATTCACTTCTGAAATGGGAGATACTCTATATTCACTTCTGAAATGGGAGATACTCTATATTCACTTCTGAAAGGGGAGATACTCTATATTCACTTCTGAAATGGGAGATACTCTATATTCACTTCTGAAATGGGAGATACTCTATATTCACTTCTGAAATGGGAGATACTCTATATTCACTTCTGAAATGGGAGATACTATGGGAGATACTCTATATTCACTTCTGAAATGGGAGATACTCTATATTCACTTATGAAATAGGAGATTCTCACTTCTGAAATGGGAGATACTCTATATTCACTTCTGAAATGGGAGATACTCTATATGCACCTCTGAAATGGGAGATACTCTATATTCACTTCTGAAATGGGAGATACTCTATATTCACTTCTGAAATAGGAGATACTCTATATTCATTTCTGAAATGGGAGATACTCTATATTCACTTCTGAAATGGGAGATTCTCTATATTCACTTCTGAAATGGGAGATACTCTATATTCACTTCTGAAATGGGAGATACTATGGGAGATACTCTATATTCACTTCTGAAATGGGAGATACTCTATATTCACTTCTGAAATAGGAGATTCTCTATGTTCACTTCTGAAATGGGAGATACTCTATATTCACTTCTGAAATGGGCGATACTATGGGAGATACTCTATATTCACTTCTGAAATGGGAGATACTCTATATTCACTTCTGAAATGGGAGATACTCTATATTCACTTCTGAAATGGGAGATACTCTATATTCACTTCTGAAATGGGAGATACTCTATATTCACTTCTGAAATGGGAGATACTCTATATGCACCTCTGAAATGGGAGATACTCTATATTCACTTCTGAAATGGGAGATACTCTATATTCACTTCTGAAATAGGAGATACTCTATATTCACTTATGAAATAGGAGATTCTCTATATTTACTTCTGAAATGGGAGATACTCTATATTCACTTCTGAAATGGGAGAGACTCTATATTCACTTCTGAAATGGGAGATACTCTATATTCACTTCTGAAATGGGAGATACTCTATATTCACTTCTGAAATGGGAGATACTCTATATTCACTTCTGAAATGGGAGAAACTCTATATTCACTTCTGAAATGGGAGATACTCTATATTCACTTCTGAAATGGGAGATACTCTATATTCACTTCTGAAATGGGAGATACTCTATATTCACTTCTGAAATGGGAGATACTCTATATTCACTTCTGAAATGGGAGATACTCTATATTCACTTCTGAAATAGGAGATTCTCTATATTCACTTCTGATATGGGAGAAACTCTATATTCACTTCTGAAATGGGAGATACTCTGTATTCACTTCTGAAATGGGAGATACTCTATATTCACTTCTGATATGGGAGATACTCTATATTCACTTCTGAAATGGGAGATACTATATATTCACTTCTGAAATGGGAGATACTCTATATTCACTTCTGAAATGGGAGACACTCTATATTCACTTCTGAAATGGGAGATACTCTATATTCACTTCTGAAATTGGAGATACTCTATATTCACTTCTGAAATGGGAGATACTCTATATTCACTTCTGAAATAGGAGATTCTCTATATTCGCTTCTGAAATGGGAGATACTCTATATTCACTTCTGATATGGGAGATACTCTATATTCACTTCTGAAAGGGGAGATACTCTATATTCACTTCTGAAAGGGGAGATACTCTATATTCACTTCTGAAATGGGAGATACTCTATATTCACTTCTGAAATGGGAGATACTCTATATTCACTTCTGAAATGGGAGATACTCTATATTCACTTCTGAAATGGGAGATACTCTATATTCACTTCTGAAATGGGAGATACTCTATATTCACTTCTGAAATGGGAGATACTATATATTCACTTCTGAAATGGGAGAAACTCTATATTCACTTCTGAAATGGGAGATACTCTATATTCACTTCTGAAATGGGAGATACTCTATATGCACCTCTGAAATTGGAGATACTCTATATTCACTTCTGAAATGGGAGATTCTCTATATTCACTTCTGAAATGGGAGATTCTCTATATTCACTTCTGAAATGGGAGATAATCTATATTCACTTCTGAAATGGGAGATACTCTATGTTCACTTCTGAAATGGGAGATACTCTATATTAACTTCTGAAATGGGAGATACTCTATATTCACTTCTGAAATGGGAGATACTCTATATTCACTTCTGAAATGGGAGATACTCTATATTCACTTCTGAAATGGGAGAGACTCTATATTCACTTCTGAAATGGGAGATACTCTATATTCACTTCTGAAATGGGAGATACTCTATATTCACTTCTGAAATGGGAGATACTCTATATTCACTTCTGAAATGGGAGAAACTCTATATTCACTTCTGAAATGGGAGATACTCTATATTCACTTCTGAAATGGGAGATACTCTATATTCACTTCTGAAATGGGAGATACTCTATATTCACTTCTGAAATGGGAGATACTCTATATTCAATTTTGAAATAGGAGATTCTCTATATTCACTTCTGATATGGGAGAAACTCTATATTCACTTCTGAAATGGGAGATACTCTGTATTCACTTCTGAAATGGGAGATACTCTATATTCACTTCTGATATGGCAGAAACTCTATATTCTCTTCTGAAATGGGAGATACTCTATATTCACTTCTGAAATGGGAGATACTCTATATTCACTTCTGAAATGGGAGATACTCTATATTCACTTCTGAAATGGGAGATACTCTATATTCACTTCTGAAATGGGAGATACTCTATATTCACTTCTGAAATGGGAGATACTCTATATTCACTTCTGAAATGGGAGATACTCTATATTAACTTCTGAAATGGGAGATACTCTATATTCACTTCTGAAATGGGAGATACTCTATATTCACTTCTGAAATGGCAGATACTCTATATTCACTTCTGAAATGGGAGATACTCTATATTCACTTCTGAAATGGGAGATACTCTATATTCACTTCTGAAATGGGAGATTCTCTATGTTCACTTCTGAAATGGGAGATACTCTATATTCACTTCTGAAATAGGAGATTCTCTATGTTCACTTCTGAAATGGGAGATACTATGGGAGATACTCTATATTCACTTCTGAAATGGGAGATACTCTATATTCACTTCTGAAATGGGAGATACTCTATATTCACTTCTGAAATGGGAGATACTATGGGAGATACTCTATATTCACTTATGAAATAGGAGATTCTCTATATTTACTTCTGAAATGGGAGATACTCTATATTCACTTCTGAAATGGGAGATACTCTATATTCACTTCTGAAATGGGAGATACTCTATATTCACTTCTGAAATAGGAGATTCTCTATGTTCACTTCTGAAATGGGAGATACTCTATATTCACTTCTGAAATGGGAGATACTCTATTTTCACTTCTGAAATGGGAGATACTATGGGAGATACTCTATATTCACTTCTGAAATGGGAGATACTCTATATTCACTTCTGAAATGGGAGATACTCTATATTCACTTCTGAAATGGGAGATACTCTATATTCACTTCTGAAATGGGAGATACTCTATATTCACTTCTGAAATGGGAGATACTCTATATTCACTTCTGAAATGGGAGATACTCTATATTCACTTCTGAAATGGGAGATACTCTATATTCACTTCTGAAATGGGAGATACTCTATATTCACTTCTGAAATGGGAGATACTATATATTCACTTCTGAAATGGGAGAAACTCTATATTCACTTCTGAAATGGGAGATACTCTATATTCACTTCTAAAATGGGAGATACTCTATATTCATTTCTGAAATGGGAGATACTCTATATTCACTTCTGAAATGGGAGATACTCTATATTCACTTCTGAAATGGGAGATACTCTATATTCACTTCTGAAATGGGAGATACTCTATATTCACTTCTGAAATGGGAGATACTCTATATTAACTTCTGAAATGGGAGATACTCTATATTCACTTCTGAAATGGGAGATACTCTATATTCACTTCTGAAATGGGAGATACTCTATATTCACTTCTGAAATGGGAGAGACTCTATATTCACTTCTGAAATGGGAGATACTCTATATTCACTTCTGAAATGGGAGATACTCTATATTCACTTCTGAAATGGGAGATACTCTATATTCACTTCTGAAATGGGAGAAACTCTATATTCACTTCTGAAATGGGAGATACTCTATATTCACTTCTGAAATGGGAGATACTCTATATTCACTTCTGAAATGGGAGATACTCTATATTCACTTCTGAAATGGGAGATACTCTATATTCACTTTTGAAATAGGAGATTCTCTATATTCACTTCTGATATGGGAGAAACTCTATATTCACTTCTGAAATGGGAGATACTCTGTATTCACTTCTGAAATGGGAGATACTCTATATTCACTTCTGATATGGGAGATACTCTATATTCACTTCTGAAATGGGAGATACTATATTTCACTTCTGAAATGGGAGATACTCTATATTCACTTCTGAAATGGGAGATACTATATATTCACTTCTGAAATGGGAGAAACTCTATATTCACTTCTGAAATGGGAGATACTCTATATTCACTTCTGAAATGGGAGATACTCTATATTCACTTCTGAAATGGGAGAAACTCTATATTCACTTCTGAAATGGGAGATACTCTATATTCACTTCTGAAATGGGAGATACTCTATATTCACTTCTGAAATGGGAGATACTCTATATTCACTTCTGAAATGGGAGATACTCTATATTCACTTTTGAAATAGGAGATTCTCTATATTCACTTCTGATATGGGAGAAACTCTATATTCACTTCTGAAATGGGAGATACTCTGTATTCACTTCTGAAATGGGAGATACTCTATATTCACTTCTGATATGGGAGATACTCTATATTCACTTCTGAAATGGGAGATACTATATTTCACTTCTGAAATGGGAGATACTCTATATTCACTTCTGAAATGGGAGATACTATATATTCACTTCTGAAATGGGAGAAACTCTATATTCACTTCTGAAATGGGAGATACTCTATATTCACTTCTGAAATGGGAGATACTCTATATTCACTTCTAAAATGGGAGATACTCTATATTCACTTCTGAAATAGGAGATACTCTATATTCATTTCTGAAATGGGAGATACTCTATATGCACTTCTGAAATGGGAGATTCTCTATATTCACTTCTGAAATGGGAGATAATCTATATTCACTTCTGAAATGGGAGATACTCTATGTTCACTTCTGAAATGGGAGATACTCTATATTAACTTCTGAAATGGGAGATACTCTATGTTCACTTCTGAAATGGGAGATACTCTATATTCACTTCTGAAATGGGAGATACTCTATATTCACTTCTGAAATGGGAGAGACTCTATATTCACTTCTGAAATGGGAGATACTCTATATTCACTTCTGAAATGGGAGATACTCTATATTCACTTCTGAAATGGGATATACTCTATATTCACTTCTGAAATAGGAGATTCTCTATGTTCACTTCTGAAATGGGAGATACTATGGGAGATACTCTATATTCACTTCTGAAATGGGAGATACTCTATATTCACTTCTGAAATGGGAGATACTCTATATTCACTTCTGAAATGGGAGATACTATGGGAGATACTCTATATTCACTTCTGAAATGGGAGATACTCTATATTCACTTCTGAAATAGGAGATTCTCTATGTTCACTTCTGAAATGGGAGATACTCTATATTCACTTCTGAAATGGGCGATACTATGGGAGATACTCTATATTCACTTCTGAAATGGGAGATACTCTATATTCACTTATGAAATAGGAGATTCTCTATATTTACTTCTGAAATGGGAGATACTCTATATTCACTTCTGAAATGGGAGATACTCTATATTCACTTCTGAAATGGGAGATACTCTATATTCACTTCTGAAATAGGAGATTCTCTATGTTCACTTCTGAAATGGGAGATACTCTATATTCACTTCTGAAATGGGAGATACTCTATTTTCACTTCTGAAATGGGAGATACCATGGGAGATACTCTATATTCACTTCTGAAATGGGAGATACTCTATATTCACTTCTGAAATGGGAGATACTCTATTTTCACTTCTGAAATGGGATGTACTCTATATTCACTTCTGAAGTAGGAGATTCTCTATGTTCACTTCTGAAATGGGAGATACTCTATATTCACTTCTGAAATGGGAGATACTATGGGAGATACTCTATATTCACTTCTGAAATGGGAGATACTCTATATTCACTTCTGAAATAGGAGATTCTCTATGTTCACTTCTGAAATGGGAGATACTATGGGAGATACTCTATATTCACTTCTGAAATGGGAGATACTCTATATTCACTTCTGAAATGGGAGATACTCTATATTCACTTCTGAAATGGGAGATACTATGGGAGATACTCTATATTCACTTCTGAAATGGGAGATACTCTATATTCACTTCTGAAATGGGCGATACTATGGGAGAGACTCTATATTCACTTCTGAAATCGGAGATACTCTATATTCACTTCTGAAATGGGAGATACTCTATATTCACTTCTGAAATGGGAGATACTATATATTCACTTCTGAAATGGGAGAAACTCTATATTCACTTCTGAAATGGGAGATACTCTATATTCACTTCTGAAATGGGAGATACTCTATATTCACTTCTAAAATGGGAGATACTCTATATTCACTTCTGAAATAGGAGATACTCTATATTCATTTCTGAAATGGGAGATACTCTATATGCACTTCTGAAATGGGAGATTCTCTATATTCACTTCTGAAATGGGAGATACTCTATATTCACTTCTGAAATGGGAGATACTCTATATTCACTTCTGAAATGGGAGATACTCTATATTAACTTCTGAAATGGGAGATACTCTATGTTCACTTCTGAAATGGGAGATACTCTATATTCACTTCTGAAATGGGAGATACTCTATATTCACTTCTGAAATGGGAGAGACTCTATATTCACTTCTGAAATGGGAGATACTCTATATTCACTTCTGAAATGGGAGATACTCTATATTCACTTCTGAAATGGGAGATACTCTATATTCACTTCTGAAATAGGAGATTCTCTATGTTCACTTCTGAAATGGGAGATACTATGGGAGATACTCTATATTCACTTCTGAAATGGGAGATACTCTATATTCACTTCTGAAATGGGAGATACTCTATATTCACTTCTGAAATGGGAGATACTATGGGAGATACTCTATATTCACTTCTGAAATGGGAGATACTCTATATTCACTTCTGAAATAGGAGATTCTCTATGTTCACTTCTGAAATGGGAGATACTCTATATTCACTTCTGAAATGGGCGATACTATGGGAGATACTCTATATTCACTTCTGAAATGGGAGATACTCTATATTCACTTATGAAATAGGAGATTCTCTATATTTACTTCTGAAATGGGAGATACTCTATATTCACTTCTGAAATGGGAGATACTCTATATTCACTTCTGAAATGGGAGATACTCTATATTCACTTCTGAAATGGGAGATACTCTATATTCACTTCTGAAATGGGAGATAATCTATATTCACTTCTGAAATGGGAGATACTCTATATTCACTTCTGAAATGGGAGATATTCTATATTCACTTCTGAAATGGGAGATACTCTATGTTCACTTCTGAAATGGGAGATACTCTATATTCACTTCTGAAATGGGAGATACTCTATATTCACTTCTGAAATGGGAGAGACTCTATATTCACTTCTGAAATGGGAGATACTCTATATTCACTTCTGAAATGGGAGATACTCTATATTCACTTCTGAAATGGGAGATACTCTATATTCACTTCTGAAATGGGAGAAACTCTATATTCACTTCTGAAATGGGAGATACTCTATATTCACTTCTGAAATGGGAGATACTCTATATTCACTTCTGAAATGGGAGATACTCTATATTCACTTCTGAAATGGGAGATACTCTATATTCACTTTTGAAATAGGAGATTCTCTATATTCACTTCTGATATGGGAGAAACTCTATATTCACTTCTGAAATGGGAGATACTCTGTATTCACTTCTGAAATGGGAGATACTCTATATTCACTTCTGATATGGGAGATACTCTATATTCACTTCTGAAATGGGAGATACTATATTTCACTTCTGAAATGGGAGATACTCTATATTCACTTCTGAAATGGGAGATACTATATATTCACTTCTGAAATGGGAGATACTCTATATTCACTTCTGAAATGGGAGATACTCTATATTCACTTCTGAAATGGGAGATACTCTATATTCACTTCTGAAATGGGAGATAATCTATATTCACTTCTGAAATGGGAGATACTCTATGTTCACTTCTGAAATGGGAGATACTCTATATTCACTTCTGAAATGGGAGAGACTCTATATTCACTTCTGAAATGGGAGATACTCTATATTCACTTCTGAAATGGGAGATACTCTATATTCACTTCTGAAATGGGAGATACTCTATATTCACTTCTGAAATGGGAGATACTCTATATTCACTTCTGAAATGGGAGATACTCTATATTCACTTCTGAAATGGGAGATACTCTATATTCACTTCTGAAATGGGAGATACTCTATATTCACTTTTGAAATAGGAGATTCTCTATATTCACTTCTGATATGGGAGAAACTCTATATTCACTTCTGAAATGGGAGATACTCTATATTCACTTCTGAAATGGGAGATACTCTATATTCACTTCTGAAATGGGAGATAATCTATATTCACTTCTGAAATGGGAGATACTCTATATTCACTTCTGAAATGGGAGATACTCTATATTCACTTCTGAAATGGGAGAGACTCTATATTCACTTCTGAAATGGGAGATACTCTATATTCACTTCTGAAATGGGAGATACTCTATATTCACTTCTGAAATGGGAGAAACTCTATATTCACTTCTGAAATGGGAGATACTCTATATTCACTTCTGAAATGGGAGATACTCTATATTCACTTCTGAAATGGGAGATACTCTATATTCACTTCTGAAATGGGAGATACTCTATATTCACTTTTGAAATAGGAGATTCTCTATATTCACTTCTGATATGGGAGAAACTCTATATTCACTTCTGAAATGGGAGATACTCTGTATTCACTTCTGAAATGGGAGATACTCTATATTCACTTCTGATATGGGAGATACTCTATATTCACTTCTGAAATGGGAGATACTATATTTCACTTCTGAAATGGGAGATACTCTATATTCACTTCTGAAATGGGAGATACTATATATTCACTTCTGAAATGGGAGAAACTCTATATTCACTTCTGAAATGGGAGATACTCTATATTCACTTCTGAAATGGGAGATACTCTATATTCACTTCTAAAATGGGAGATACTCTATATTCACTTCTGAAATAGGAGATACTCTATATTCATTTCTGAAATGGGAGATACTCTATATGCACTTCTGAAATGGGAGATTCTCTATATTCACTTCTGAAATGGGAGATAATCTATATTCACTTCTGAAATGGGAGATACTCTATGTTCACTTCTGAAATGGGAGATACTCTATATTAACTTCTGAAATGGGAGATACTCTATGTTCACTTCTGAAATGGGAGATACTCTATATTCACTTCTGAAATGGGAGATACTCTATATTCACTTCTGAAATGGGAGAGACTCTATATTCACTTCTGAAATGGGAGATACTCTATATTCACTTCTGAAATGGGAGATACTCTATATTCACTTCTGAAATGGGAGATACTCTATATTCACTTCTGAAATAGGAGATTCTCTATGTTCACTTCTGAAATGGGAGATACTATGGGAGATACTCTATATTCACTTCTGAAATGGGAGATACTCTATATTCACTTCTGAAATGGGAGATACTCTATATTCACTTCTGAAATGGGAGATACTATGGGAGATACTCTATATTCACTTCTGAAATGGGAGATACTCTATATTCACTTCTGAAATAGGAGATTCTCTATGTTCACTTCTGAAATGGGAGATACTCTATATTCACTTCTGAAATGGGCGATACTATGGGAGATACTCTATATTCACTTCTGAAATGGGAGATACTCTATATTCACTTATGAAATAGGAGATTCTCTATATTTACTTCTGAAATGGGAGATACTCTATATTCACTTCTGAAATGGGAGATACTCTATATTCACTTCTGAAATGGGAGATACTCTATATTCACTTCTGAAATAGGAGATTCTCTATGTTCACTTCTGAAATGGGAGATACTCTATATTCACTTCTGAAATGGGAGATACTCTATTTTCACTTCTGAAATGGGAGATACCATGGGAGATACTCTATATTCACTTCTGAAATGGGAGATACTCTATATTCACTTCTGAAATGGGAGATACTCTATTTTCACTTCTGAAATGGGATGTACTCTATATTCACTTCTGAAGTAGGAGATTCTCTATGTTCACTTCTGAAATGGGAGATACTCTATATTCACTTCTGAAATGGGAGATACTATGGGAGATACTCTATATTCACTTCTGAAATAGGAGATACTCTATATTCACTTCTGAAATAGGAGATTCTCTATGTTCACTTCTGAAATGGGAGATACTATGGGAGATACTCTATATTCACTTCTGAAATGGGAGATACTCTATATTCACTTCTGAAATGGGAGATACTCTATATTCACTTCTGAAATGGGAGATACTATGGGAGATACTCTATATTCACTTCTGAAATGGGAGATACTCTATATTCACTTCTGAAATGGGCGATACTATGGGAGATACTCTATATTCACTTCTGAAATCGGAGATACTCTATATTCACTTCTGAAATGGGAGATACTCTATATTCACTTCTGAAATGGGAGAAACTCTATATTCACTTCTGAAATGGGAGATACTCTATATTCACTTCTGAAATGGGAGATACTCTATATTCACTTCTGAAATGGGAGATACTCTATATTCACTTCTGAAATGGGAGATACTCTATATTCACTTTTGAAATAGGAGATTCTCTATATTCACTTCTGATATGGGAGAAACTCTATATTCACTTCTGAAATGGGAGATACTCTGTATTCACTTCTGAAATGGGAGATACTCTATATTCACTTCTGATATGGGAGATACTCTATATTCACTTCTGAAATGGGAGAGACTCTATATTCACTTCTGAAATGGGAGATACTCTATATTCACTTCTGAAATGGGAGATACTCTATATTCACTTCTGAAATGGGAGAAACTCTATATTCACTTCTGAAATGGGAGATACTCTATATTCACTTCTGAAATGGGAGATACTCTATATTCACTTCTGAAATGGGAGATACTCTATATTCACTTCTGAAATGGGAGATACTCTATATTCACTTTTGAAATAGGAGATTCTCTATATTCACTTCTGATATGGGAGAAACTCTATATTCACTTCTGAAATGGGAGATACTCTGTATTCACTTCTGAAATGGGAGATACTCTATATTCACTTCTGATATGGGAGATACTCTATATTCACTTCTGAAATGGGAGATACTATATTTCACTTCTGAAATGGGAGATACTCTATATTCACTTCTGAAATGGGAGATACTATATATTCACTTCTGAAATGGGAGAAACTCTATATTCACTTCTGAAATGGGAGATACTCTATATTCACTTCTGAAATGGGAGATACTCTATATTCACTTCTAAAATGGGAGATACTCTATATTCACTTCTGAAATAGGAGATACTCTATATTCATTTCTGAAATGGGAGATACTCTATATGCACTTCTGAAATGGGAGATTCTCTATATTCACTTCTGAAATGGGAGATAATCTATATTCACTTCTGAAATGGGAGATACTCTATGTTCACTTCTGAAATGGGAGATACTCTATATTAACTTCTGAAATGGGAGATACTCTATGTTCACTTCTGAAATGGGAGATACTCTATATTCACTTCTGAAATGGGAGATACTCTATATTCACTTCTGAAATGGGAGAGACTCTATATTCACTTCTGAAATGGGAGATACTCTATATTCACTTCTGAAATGGGAGATACTCTATATTCACTTCTGAAATGGGATATACTCTATATTCACTTCTGAAATAGGAGATTCTCTATGTTCACTTCTGAAATGGGAGATACTATGGGAGATACTCTATATTCACTTCTGAAATGGGAGATACTCTATATTCACTTCTGAAATGGGAGATACTCTATATTCACTTCTGAAATGGGAGATACTATGGGAGATACTCTATATTCACTTCTGAAATGGGAGATACTCTATATTCACTTCTGAAATAGGAGATTCTCTATGTTCACTTCTGAAATGGGAGATACTCTATATTCACTTCTGAAATGGGCGATACTATGGGAGATACTCTATATTCACTTCTGAAATGGGAGATACTCTATATTCACTTATGAAATAGGAGATTCTCTATATTTACTTCTGAAATGGGAGATACTCTATATTCACTTCTGAAATGGGAGATACTCTATATTCACTTCTGAAATGGGAGATACTCTATATTCACTTCTGAAATAGGAGATTCTCTATGTTCACTTCTGAAATGGGAGATACTCTATATTCACTTCTGAAATGGGAGATACTCTATTTTCACTTCTGAAATGGGAGATACCATGGGAGATACTCTATATTCACTTCTGAAATGGGAGATACTCTATATTCACTTCTGAAATGGGAGATACTCTATTTTCACTTCTGAAATGGGATGTACTCTATATTCACTTCTGAAGTAGGAGATTCTCTATGTTCACTTCTGAAATGGGAGATACTCTATATTCACTTCTGAAATGGGAGATACTATGGGAGATACTCTATATTCACTTCTGAAATAGGAGATACTCTATATTCACTTCTGAAATAGGAGATTCTCTATGTTCACTTCTGAAATGGGAGATACTATGGGAGATACTCTATATTCACTTCTGAAATGGGAGATACTCTATATTCACTTCTGAAATGGGAGATACTCTATATTCACTTCTGAAATGGGAGATACTATGGGAGATACTCTATATTCACTTCTGAAATGGGAGATACTCTATATTCACTTCTGAAATGGGCGATACTATGGGAGAGACTCTATATTCACTTCTGAAATCGGAGATACTCTATATTCACTTCTGAAATGGGAGATACTCTATATTCACTTCTGAAATGGGAGATACTATATATTCACTTCTGAAATGGGAGAAACTCTATATTCACTTCTGAAATGGGAGATACTCTATATTCACTTCTGAAATGGGAGATACTCTATATTCACTTCTAAAATGGGAGATACTCTATATTCACTTCTGAAATAGGAGATACTCTATATTCATTTCTGAAATGGGAGATACTCTATATGCACTTCTGAAATGGGAGATTCTCTATATTCACTTCTGAAATGGGAGATAATCTATATTCACTTCTGAAATGGGAGATACTCTATGTTCACTTCTGAAATGGGAGATACTCTATATTAACTTCTGAAATGGGAGATACTCTATGTTCACTTCTGAAATGGGAGATACTCTATATTCACTTCTGAAATGGGAGATACTCTATATTCACTTCTGAAATGGGAGAGACTCTATATTCACTTCTGAAATGGGAGATACTCTATATTCACTTCTGAAATGGGAGATACTCTATATTCACTTCTGAAATGGGATATACTCTATATTCACTTCTGAAATAGGAGATTCTCTATGTTCACTTCTGAAATGGGAGATACTATGGGAGATACTCTATATTCACTTCTGAAATGGGAGATACTCTATATTCACTTCTGAAATGGGAGATACTCTATATTCACTTCTGAAATGGGAGATACTATGGGAGATACTCTATATTCACTTCTGAAATGGGAGATACTCTATATTCACTTCTGAAATAGGAGATTCTCTATGTTCACTTCTGAAATGGGAGATACTCTATATTCACTTCTGAAATGGGCGATACTATGGGAGATACTCTATATTCACTTCTGAAATGGGAGATACTCTATATTCACTTATGAAATAGGAGATTCTCTATATTTACTTCTGAAATGGGAGATACTCTATATTCACTTCTGAAATGGGAGATACTCTATATTCACTTCTGAAATGGGAGATACTCTATATTCACTTCTGAAATGGGAGATACTCTATATTCACTTCTGAAATGGGAGATAATCTATATTCACTTCTGAAATGGGAGATACTCTATATTCACTTCTGAAATGGGAGATATTCTATATTAACTTCTGAAATGGGAGATACTCTATGTTCACTTCTGAAATGGGAGATACTCTATATTCACTTCTGAAATGGGAGAGACTCTATATTCACTTCTGAAATGGGAGATACTCTATATTCACTTCTGAAATGGGAGATACTCTATATTCACTTCTGAAATGGGAGATACTCTATATTCACTTCTGAAATGGGAGAAACTCTATATTCACTTCTGAAATGGGAGATACTCTATATTCACTTCTGAAATGGGAGATACTCTATATTCACTTCTGAAATGGGAGATACTCTATATTCACTTCTGAAATGGGAGATACTCTATATTCACTTTTGAAATAGGAGATTCTCTATATTCACTTCTGATATGGGAGAAACTCTATATTCACTTCTGAAATGGGAGATACTCTGTATTCACTTCTGAAATGGGAGATACTCTATATTCACTTCTGATATGGGAGATACTCTATATTCACTTCTGAAATGGGAGATACTATATTTCACTTCTGAAATGGGAGATACTCTATATTCACTTCTGAAATGGGAGATACTATATATTCACTTCTGAAATGGGAGAAACTCTATATTCACTTCTGAAATGGGAGATACTCTATATTCACTTCTGAAATGGGAGATACTCTATATTCACTTCTGAAATGGGAGATAATCTATATTCACTTCTGAAATGGGAGATACTCTATGTTCACTTCTGAAATGGGAGATACTCTATATTCACTTCTGAAATGGGAGAGACTCTATATTCACTTCTGAAATGGGAGATACTCTATATTCACTTCTGAAATGGGAGATACTCTATATTCACTTCTGAAATGGGAGAAACTCTATATTCACTTCTGAAATGGGAGATACTCTATATTCACTTCTGAAATGGGAGATACTCTATATTCACTTCTGAAATGGGAGATACTCTATATTCACTTCTGAAATGGGAGATACTCTATATTCACTTTTGAAATAGGAGATTCTCTATATTCACTTCTGATATGGGAGAAACTCTATATTCACTTCTGAAATGGGAGATACTCTGTATTCACTTCTGAAATGGGAGATACTCTATATTCACTTCTGATATGGGAGATACTCTATATTCACTTCTGAAATGGGAGATACTATATTTCACTTCTGAAATGGGAGATACTCTATATTCACTTCTGAAATGGGAGATACTATATATTCACTTCTGAAATGGGAGAAACTCTATATTCACTTCTGAAATGGGAGATACTCTATATTCACTTCTGAAATGGGAGATACTCTATATTCACTTCTAAAATGGGAGATACTCTATATTCACTTCTGAAATAGGAGATACTCTATATTCATTTCTGAAATGGGAGATACTCTATATGCACTTCTGAAATGGGAGATTCTCTATATTCACTTCTGAAATGGGAGATAATCTATATTCACTTCTGAAATGGGAGATACTCTATGTTCACTTCTGAAATGGGAGATACTCTATATTAACTTCTGAAATGGGAGATACTCTATGTTCACTTCTGAAATGGGAGATACTCTATATTCACTTCTGAAATGGGAGATACTCTATATTCACTTCTGAAATGGGAGAGACTCTATATTCACTTCTGAAATGGGAGATACTCTATATTCACTTCTGAAATGGGAGATACTCTATATTCACTTCTGAAATGGGAGATACTCTATATTCACTTCTGAAATAGGAGATTCTCTATGTTCACTTCTGAAATGGGAGATACTATGGGAGATACTCTATATTCACTTCTGAAATGGGAGATACTCTATATTCACTTCTGAAATGGGAGATACTCTATATTCACTTCTGAAATGGGAGATACTATGGGAGATACTCTATATTCACTTCTGAAATGGGAGATACTCTATATTCACTTCTGAAATAGGAGATTCTCTATGTTCACTTCTGAAATGGGAGATACTCTATATTCACTTCTGAAATGGGCGATACTATGGGAGATACTCTATATTCACTTCTGAAATGGGAGATACTCTATATTCACTTATGAAATAGGAGATTCTCTATATTTACTTCTGAAATGGGAGATACTCTATATTCACTTCTGAAATGGGAGATACTCTATATTCACTTCTGAAATGGGAGATACTCTATATTCACTTCTGAAATAGGAGATTCTCTATGTTCACTTCTGAAATGGGAGATACTCTATATTCACTTCTGAAATGGGAGATACTCTATTTTCACTTCTGAAATGGGAGATACCATGGGAGATACTCTATATTCACTTCTGAAATGGGAGATACTCTATATTCACTTCTGAAATGGGAGATACTCTATTTTCACTTCTGAAATGGGATGTACTCTATATTCACTTCTGAAGTAGGAGATTCTCTATGTTCACTTCTGAAATGGGAGATACTCTATATTCACTTCTGAAATGGGAGATACTATGGGAGATACTCTATATTCACTTCTGAAATAGGAGATACTCTATATTCACTTCTGAAATAGGAGATTCTCTATGTTCACTTCTGAAATGGGAGATACTATGGGAGATACTCTATATTCACTTCTGAAATGGGAGATACTCTATATTCACTTCTGAAATGGGAGATACTCTATATTCACTTCTGAAATGGGAGATACTATGGGAGATACTCTATATTCACTTCTGAAATGGGAGATACTCTATATTCACTTCTGAAATGGGCGATACTATGGGAGAGACTCTATATTCACTTCTGAAATCGGAGATACTCTATATTCACTTCTGAAATGGGAGATACTCTATATTCACTTCTGAAATGGGAGAAACTCTATATTCACTTCTGAAATGGGAGATACTCTATATTCACTTCTGAAATGGGAGATACTCTATATTCACTTCTGAAATGGGAGATACTCTATATTCACTTCTGAAATGGGAGATACTCTATATTCACTTTTGAAATAGGAGATTCTCTATATTCACTTCTGATATGGGAGAAACTCTATATTCACTTCTGAAATGGGAGATACTCTGTATTCACTTCTGAAATGGGAGATACTCTATATTCACTTCTGATATGGGAGATACTCTATATTCACTTCTGAAATGGGAGATACTATATTTCACTTCTGAAATGGGAGATACTCTATATTCACTTCTGAAATGGGAGATACTATATATTCACTTCTGAAATGGGAGAAACTCTATATTCACTTCTGAAATGGGAGATACTCTATATTCACTTCTGAAATGGGAGATACTCTATATTCACTTCTAAAATGGGAGATACTCTATATTCACTTCTGAAATAGGAGATACTCTATATTCATTTCTGAAATGGGAGATACTCTATATGCACTTCTGAAATGGGAGATTCTCTATATTCACTTCTGAAATGGGAGATAATCTATATTCACTTCTGAAATGGGAGATACTCTATGTTCACTTCTGAAATGGGAGATACTCTATATTAACTTCTGAAATGGGAGATACTCTATGTTCACTTCTGAAATGGGAGATACTCTATATTCACTTCTGAAATGGGAGATACTCTATATTCACTTCTGAAATGGGAGAGACTCTATATTCACTTCTGAAATGGGAGATACTCTATATTCACTTCTGAAATGGGAGATACTCTATATTCACTTCTGAAATGGGATATACTCTATATTCACTTCTGAAATAGGAGATTCTCTATGTTCACTTCTGAAATGGGAGATACTATGGGAGATACTCTATATTCACTTCTGAAATGGGAGATACTCTATATTCACTTCTGAAATGGGAGATACTCTATATTCACTTCTGAAATGGGAGATACTATGGGAGATACTCTATATTCACTTCTGAAATGGGAGATACTCTATATTCACTTCTGAAATAGGAGATTCTCTATGTTCACTCCTGAAATGGGAGATACTCTATATTCACTTCTGAAATGGGCGATACTATGGGAGATACTCTATATTCACTTCTGAAATGGGAGATACTCTATATTCACTTCTGAAATGGGAGATACTCTATATTCACTTCTGAAATGGGAGATACTCTATATTCACTTCTGAAATGGGAGATACTCTATATTCACTTCTGAAATGGGAGATACTCTATATTCACTTCTGAAATGGGAGATACTCTATATTCACTTCTGAAATGGGAGGGACTCTATATTCACTTCTGAAATGGGAGATACTCTATATTCACTTCTGAAATGGGAGATACTCTATATTCACTTCTGAAATGGGAGATACTCTATATTCACTTCTGAAATGGGAGATACTCTATTTTCACTTCTGAAATGGGAGATACTATGGGAGATACTCTATATTCACTTCTGAAATGGGAGATACTCTATATTCACTTCTGAAATGGGAGATACTCTATATTCACTTCTGAAATGGGAGATACTATGGGAGATACTCTATATTCACTTCTGAAATGGGAGATACTCTATATTCACTTCTGAAATAGGAGATTCTCTATGTTCACTCCTGAAATGGGAGATACTCTATATTCACTTCTGAAATGGGCGATACTATGGGAGATACTCTATATTCACTTCTGAAATGGGAGATACTCTATATTCACTTATGAAATAGGAGATTCTCTATATTTACTTCTGAAATGGGAGATACTCTATATTCACTTCTGAAATGGGAGATACTCTATATTCACTTCTGAAATGGGAGATACTCTATATTCACTTCTGAAATAGGAGATTCTCTATGTTCACTTCTGAAATGGGAGATACTCTATATTCACTTCTGAAATGGGAGATACTCTATTTTCACTTCTGAAATGGGAGATACCATGGGAGATACTCTATATTCACTTCTGAAATGGGAGATACTCTATATTCACTTCTGAAATGGGAGATACTCTATTTTCACTTCTGAAATGGGAGATACTCTATATTCACTTCTGAAATTGGAGATACTCTATATTCACTTCTGAAATGGGAGATACTCTATATTCACTTCTGAAATGGGAGATACTATGGGAGATACTC
Organism: Salvelinus alpinus; assembly: GCF_045679555.1. Classification (NCBI taxonomy): domain Eukaryota; kingdom Metazoa; phylum Chordata; class Actinopteri; order Salmoniformes; family Salmonidae; genus Salvelinus; species Salvelinus alpinus. The sequence continues at coordinate 3,560,564 of NC_092086.1, read as the reverse complement.
TATATTCACTTCTGAAATGGGAGATACTCTATATTCACTTCTGAAATAGGAGATTCTCTATGTTCACTTCTGAAATGGGAGATACTATGGGAGATACTCTATATTCACTTCTGAAATGGGAGATACTCTATATTCACTTCTGAAATGGGAGATACTCTATATTCACTTCTGAAATGGGAGATACTATGGGAGATACTCTATATTCACTTCTGAAATGGGAGATACTCTATATTCACTTCTGAAATGGGAGATACTCTATATTCACTTCTGAAATGGGAGATACTCTATATTCACTTCTGAAATGGGAGATACTCTATATTCACTTCTGAAATGGGAGATACTCTATATTCACTTCTGAAATGGGAGATACTCTATATTCACTTCTGAAATGGGAGATACTCTATATTCACTTCTGAAATGGGAGATACTCTATATTCACTTCTGAAATGGGAGATACTCTATATTCACTTCTGAAATAGGAGATTCTCTATATTCACTTCTGATATGGGAGAAACTCTATATTCACTTCTGAAATGGGAGATACTCTGTATTCACTTCTGAAATGGGAGATACTCTATATTCACTTCTGATATGGGAGATACTCTATATTCACTTCTGAAATGGGAGATACTATATTTCACTTCTGAAATGGGAGATACTCTATATTCACTTCTGAAATGGGAGATACTATATATTCACTTCTGAAATGGGAGAAACTCTATATTCACTTCTGAAATGGGAGATACTCTATATTCACTTCTGAAATGGGAGATACTCTATATTCACTTCTGAAATGGGAGATACTCTATATTCACTTCTGAAATAGGAGATACTCTATATTCATTTCTGAAATGGGAGATACTCTATATTCACTTCTGAAATGGGAGATACTCTATATTCACTTCTGAAATGGGAGATAATCTATATTCACTTCTGAAATGGGAGATACTCTATATTCACTTCTGAAATGGGAGATACTCTATATTAACTTCTGAAATGGGAGATACTCTATATTCACTTCTGAAATGGGAGATACTCTATATTCACTTCTGAAATGGGAGATACTCTATATTCACTTCTGAAATGGGAGATACTCTATATTCACTTCTGAAATGGGAGATACTCTATATTCACTTCTGAAATGGGAGATACTCTATATTCACTTCTGAAATGGGAGATAGTCTATATTCACTTCTGAAATGGGAGATACTCTATATTCACTTCTGAAATGGGAGATACTCTATATTCACTTCTGAAATGGGAGATACTCTATATTCACTTCTGAAATGGGAGATACTCTATATTCACTTCTGAAATGGGAGATACTATGGGAGATACTCTATATTCACTTCTGAAATGGGAGATACTCTATATTCACTTCTGAAATAGGAGATTCTCTATGTTCACTTCTGAAATGGGAGATACTCTATATTCACTTCTGAAATGGGCGATACTATGGGAGATACTCTATATTCACTTCTGAAATGGGAGATACTCTATATTCACTTCTGAAATAGGAGATACTCTATATTTACTTCTGAAATGGGAGATACTCTATATTCACTTCTGAAATGGGAGATACTCTATATTCACTTCTGAAATGGGAGATACTCTATATTCACTTCTAAAATGGGAGATACTCTATATTCACTTCTGAAATGGGAGATACTCTATATTCATTTCTGAAATGGGAGATACTCTATATTCACTTCTGAAATGGGAGATACTCTATATTCACTTCTGAAATGGGAGATACTCTATATTCACTTCTGAAATGGGAGATACTCTATATTCACTTCTGAAATGGGAGATACTCTATATTAACTTCTGAAATGGGAGATACTCTATATTCACTTCTGAAATGGGAGATACTCTATATTCACTTCTGAAATGGGAGATACTCTATATTCACTTCTGAAATGGGAGATACTCTATATTCACTTCTGAAATGGGAGATACTCTATATTCACTTCTGAAATGGGAGATACTCTATATTCACTTCTGAAATGGGATATACTCTATATTCACTTCTGAAATAGGAGATTCTCTATGTTCACTTCTGAAATGGGAGATACTATGGGAGATACTCTATATTCACTTCTGAAATGGGAGATACTCTATATTCACTTCTGAAATGGGAGATACTCTATATTCACTTCTGAAATGGGAGATACTATGGGAGATACTCTATATTCACTTCTGAAATGGGAGATACTCTATATTCACTTCTGAAATAGGAGATTCTCTATGTTCACTTCTGAAATGGGAGATACTCTATATTCACTTCTGAAATGGGCGATACTATGGGAGATACTCTATATTCACTTCTGAAATGGGAGATACTCTATATTCACTTATGAAATAGGAGATTCTCTATATTTACTTCTGAAATGGGAGATACTCTATATTCACTTCTGAAATGGGAGATACTCTATATTCACTTCTGAAATGGGAGATACTCTATATTCACTTCTGAAATAGGAGATTCTCTATGTTCACTTCTGAAATGGGAGATACTCTATATTCACTTCTGAAATGGGAGATACTCTATTTTCACTTCTGAAATGGGAGATACCATGGGAGATACTCTATATTCACTTCTGAAATGGGAGATACTCTATATTCACTTCTGAAATGGGAGATACTCTATTTTCACTTCTGAAATGGGATGTACACTATATTCACTTCTGAAGTAGGAGATTCTCTATGTTCACTTCTGAAATGGGAGATACTCTATATTCACTTCTGAAATGGGAGATACTATGGGAGATACTCTATATTCACTTCTGAAATAGGAGATACTCTATATTCACTTCTGAAATAGGAGATTCTCTATGTTCACTTCTGAAATGGGAGATACTATGGGAGATACTCTATATTCACTTCTGAAATGGGAGATACTCTATATTCACTTCTGAAATGGGAGATACTCTATATTCACTTCTGAAATGGGAGATACTATGGGAGATACTCTATATTCACTTCTGAAATGGGAGATACTCTATATTCACTTCTGAAATGGGCGATACTATGGGAGATACTCTATATTCACTTCTGAAATGGGAGATACTCTATATTCACTTATGAAATAGGAGATTCTCTATATTTACTTCTGAAATGGGAGATACTCTATATTCACTTCTGAAATGGGAGATACTCTATATTCACTTCTGAAATGGGAGATACTCTATATGCACCTCTGAAATGGGAGATACTCTATATTTACTTCTGAAATGGGAGATACTCTATATTCACTTCTGAAATAGGAGATACTCTATATTCATTTCTGAAATGGGAGATACTCTATATTCACTTCTGAAATGGGAGATACTCTATATTCACTTCTGAAATGGGAGATACTATGGGAGATACTCTATATTCACTTCTGAAATGGGAGATACTCTATATTCACTTCTGAAATAGGAGATTCTCTATGTTCACTTCTGAAATGGGAGATACTCTATATTCACTTCTGAAATGGGCGATACTATGGGAGATACTCTATATTCACTTCTGAAATGGGAGATACTCTATATTCACTTATGAAATAGGAGATTCTCTATATTTACTTCTGAAATGGGAGATACTCTATATTCACTTCTGAAATGGGAGATACTCTATATTCACTTCTGAAATGGGAGATACTCTATATGCACCTCTGAAATGGGAGATACTCTATATTCACTTCTGAAATAGGAGATACTCTATATTCATTTCTGAAATGGGAGAAACTATATATGCACTTCTGAAATGGGAGATTCTCTATATTCACTTCTGAAATGGGAGATAATCTATATTCACTTCTGAAATGGGAGATACTCTATATTCACTTCTGAATTGGGAGATACTCTATATTCACTTCTGAAATGGGAGATACTCTATGTTCACTTCTGAATTGGGAGATACTCTATATTCACTTCTGAAATGGGAGATACTCTATGTTCACTTCTGAAATGGGAGATACTCTATATTCACTTCTGAAATGGGAGAGACTCTATATTCACTTCTGAAATGGGAGATACTCTATATTCACTTCTGAAATGGGAGATACTCTATATTCACTTCTGAAATGGGAGATACTCTATATTCACTTCTGAAATGGGAGAAACTCTATATTCACTTCTGAAATGGGAGATACTCTATATTCACTTCTGAAATGGGAGATACTCTATATTCACTTCTGAAATGGGAGATACTCTATATTCACTTCTGAAATGGGAGATACTCTATGTTCACTTCTGAATTGGGAGATACTCTATATTCACTTCTGAAATGGGAGATACTCTATGTTCACTTCTGAAATGGGAGATACTCTATATTCACTTCTGAAATGGGAGAGACTCTATATTCACTTCTGAAATGGGAGATACTCTATATTCACTTCTGAAATGGGAGATACTCTATATTCACTTCTGAAATGGGAGAAACTCTATATTCACTTCTGAAATGGGAGATACTCTATATTCACTTCTGGAATGGGAGATACTCTATATTCACTTCTGAAATGGGAGATACTCTATATTCACTTCTGAAATGGGAGATACTCTATATTCACTTCTGAAATGGGAGATACTCTATATTCACTTCTGAAATAGGAGATTCTCTATATTCACTTCTGATATGGGAGAAACTCTATATTCACTTCTGAAATGGGAGATACTCTGTATTCACTTCTGAAATGGGAGATACTCTATATTCACTTCTGATATGGGAGATACTCTATATTCACTTCTGAAATGGGAGATACTATATATTCACTTCTGAAATGGGAGATACTCTATATTCACTTCTGAAATGGGAGATACTCTATATTCACTTCTGATATGGGAGATACTCTATATTCACTTCTGAAAGGGGAGATACTCTATATTCACTTCTGAAAGGGGAGATACTCTATATTCACTTCTGAAATGGGAGATACTCTATATTCACTTCTGAAATGGGAGATACTCTATATTCACTTCTGAAATGGGAGATACTCTATATTCACTTCTGAAATGGGAGATACTCTATATTCACTTCTGAAATGGGAGATACTCTATATTCACTTCTGAAATGGGAGATACTCTATATTCACTTCTGAAATGGGAGATACTATATATTCACTTCTGAAATGGGAGAAACTCTATATTCACTTCTGAAATGGGAGATACTCTATATTCACTTCTGAAATAGGAGATTCTCTATATTCGCTTCTGAAATGGGAGATACTCTATATTCACTTCTGATATGGGAGATACTCTATATTCACTTCTGAAAGGGGAGATACTCTATATTCACTTCTGAAAGGGGAGATACTCTATATTCACTTCTGAAATGGGAGATACTCTATATTCACTTCTGAAATGGGAGATACTCTATATTCACTTCTAAAATGGGAGATACTCTATATTCATTTCTGAAATGGGAGATACTCTATATGCACTTCTGAAATGGGAGATTCTCTATATTCACTTCTGAAATGGGAGATACTCTATATTCACTTCTGAAATGGGAGATTCTCTATATTCACTTCTGAAATGGGAGATACTCTATATTCACTTCTGAAATGGGAGATACTCTATATTCACTTCTGAAATGGGAGATACTCTATATTCACTTCTGAAATGGGAGATACTCTATATTCACTTTTGAAATAGGAGATTCTCTATATTCACTTCTGAAATGGGAGATACTCTATATTCACTTCTGAAATGGGAGATACTCTATATTCACTTTTGAAATAGGAGATTCTCTATATTCACTTCTGAAATGGGAGATACTCTGTATTCACTTCTGAAATGGGAGATACTCTATATTCACTTCTGAAATGGGAGATACTCTATATTCACTTTTGAAATAGGAGATTCTCTATATTCACTTCTGAAATGGGAGATACTCTATATTCACTTCTGAAATGGGAGATACTCTATATTCACTTTTGAAATAGGAGATTCTCTATATTCACTTCTGAAATGGGAGATACTCTGTATTCACTTCTGAAATGGGAGATACTCTATATTCACTTCTGATATGGGAGATACTCTATATTCACTTCTGAAATGGGAGATACTATATTTTCACTTCTGAAATGGGAGATACTCTATATTCACTTCTGAAATGGGAGATACTCTATATTCACTTCTGAAATGGGAGATACTCTATATTCACTTCTGAAAGGGGAGATACTCTATATTCACTTCTGAAATGGGAGATACTCTATATTCACTTCTGAAATGGGAGATACTCTATATTCACTTCTGAAATGGGAGATACTCTATATGCACTTCTGAAATGGGAGATTCTCTATATTCACTTCTGAAATGGGAGATAATCTATATTCACTTCTGAAATGGGAGATACTCTATATTCACTTCTGAAATGGGAGATACTCTATATTCACTTCTGAAATGGGAGATACTCTATATTCACTTCTGAAATGGGAGAAACTCTATATTCACTTCTGAAATGGGAGATACTCTATATTCACTTCTGAAATGGGAGATACTCTATATTCACTTCTGAAATGGGAGATACTCTATATTCACTTCTGAAATTGGAGATACTCTATATTCACTTCTGAAATGGGAGATACTCTATATTCACTTCTGAAATGGGAGATACTATATATTCACTTCTGAAATGGGAGATACTCTATATTCACTTCTGAAATGGAGATACTATATATTCACTTCTGAAATGGGAGATACTCTATATTCACTTCTGAATTGGGAGATACTCTATATTCACTTCTGAAATGGGAGATACTCTATGTTCACTTCTGAATTGGGAGATACTCTATATTCACTTCTGAAATGGGAGATACTCTATGTTCACTTCTGAAATGGGAGATACTCTATATTCACTTCTGAAATGGGAGAGACTCTATATTCACTTCTGAAATGGGAGATACTCTATATTCACTTCTGAAATGGGAGATACTCTATATTCACTTCTGAAATGGGAGATACTCTATATTCACTTCTGAAATGGGAGAAACTCTATATTCACTTCTGAAATGGGAGATACTCTATATTCACTTCTGAAATGGGAGATACTCTATATTCACTTCTGAAATGGGAGATACTCTATATTCACTTCTGAAATGGGAGATACTCTATGTTCACTTCTGAATTGGGAGATACTCTATATTCACTTCTGAAATGGGAGATACTCTATGTTCACTTCTGAAATGGGAGATACTCTATATTCACTTCTGAAATGGGAGAGACTCTATATTCACTTCTGAAATGGGAGATACTCTATATTCACTTCTGAAATGGGAGATACTCTATATTCACTTCTGAAATGGGAGAAACTCTATATTCACTTCTGAAATGGGAGATACTCTATATTCACTTCTGGAATGGGAGATACTCTATATTCACTTCTGAAATGGGAGATACTCTATATTCACTTCTGAAATGGGAGATACTCTATATTCACTTCTGAAATGGGAGATACTCTATATTCACTTCTGAAATAGGAGATTCTCTATATTCACTTCTGATATGGGAGAAACTCTATATTCACTTCTGAAATGGGAGATACTCTGTATTCACTTCTGAAATGGGAGATACTCTATATTCACTTCTGATATGGGAGATACTCTATATTCACTTCTGAAATGGGAGATACTATATATTCACTTCTGAAATGGGAGATACTCTATATTCACTTCTGAAATGGGAGATACTCTATATTCACTTCTGATATGGGAGATACTCTATATTCACTTCTGAAAGGGGAGATACTCTATATTCACTTCTGAAAGGGGAGATACTCTATATTCACTTCTGAAATGGGAGATACTCTATATTCACTTCTGAAATGGGAGATACTCTATATTCACTTCTGAAATGGGAGATACTCTATATTCACTTCTGAAATGGGAGATACTCTATATTCACTTCTGAAATGGGAGATACTCTATATTCACTTCTGAAATGGGAGATACTCTATATTCACTTCTGAAATGGGAGATACTATATATTCACTTCTGAAATGGGAGAAACTCTATATTCACTTCTGAAATGGGAGATACTCTATATTCACTTCTGAAATAGGAGATTCTCTATATTCGCTTCTGAAATGGGAGATACTCTATATTCACTTCTGATATGGGAGATACTCTATATTCACTTCTGAAAGGGGAGATACTCTATATTCACTTCTGAAAGGGGAGATACTCTATATTCACTTCTGAAATGGGAGATACTCTATATTCACTTCTGAAATGGGAGATACTCTATATTCACTTCTAAAATGGGAGATACTCTATATTCATTTCTGAAATGGGAGATACTCTATATGCACTTCTGAAATGGGAGATTCTCTATATTCACTTCTGAAATGGGAGATACTCTATATTCACTTCTGAAATGGGAGATTCTCTATATTCACTTCTGAAATGGGAGATACTCTATATTCACTTCTGAAATGGGAGATACTCTATATTCACTTCTGAAATGGGAGATACTCTATATTCACTTCTGAAATGGGAGATACTCTATATTCACTTTTGAAATAGGAGATTCTCTATATTCACTTCTGAAATGGGAGATACTCTATATTCACTTCTGAAATGGGAGATACTCTATATTCACTTTTGAAATAGGAGATTCTCTATATTCACTTCTGAAATGGGAGATACTCTGTATTCACTTCTGAAATGGGAGATACTCTATATTCACTTCTGAAATGGGAGATACTCTATATTCACTTTTGAAATAGGAGATTCTCTATATTCACTTCTGAAATGGGAGATACTCTATATTCACTTCTGAAATGGGAGATACTCTATATTCACTTTTGAAATAGGAGATTCTCTATATTCACTTCTGAAATGGGAGATACTCTGTATTCACTTCTGAAATGGGAGATACTCTATATTCACTTCTGATATGGGAGATACTCTATATTCACTTCTGAAATGGGAGATACTATATTTTCACTTCTGAAATGGGAGATACTCTATATTCACTTCTGAAATGGGAGATACTCTATATTCACTTCTGAAATGGGAGATACTCTATATTCACTTCTGAAAGGGGAGATACTCTATATTCACTTCTGAAATGGGAGATACTCTATATTCACTTCTGAAATGGGAGATACTCTATATTCACTTCTGAAATGGGAGATACTCTATATGCACTTCTGAAATGGGAGATTCTCTATATTCACTTCTGAAATGGGAGATAATCTATATTCACTTCTGAAATGGGAGATACTCTATATTCACTTCTGAAATGGGAGATACTCTATATTCACTTCTGAAATGGGAGATACTCTATATTCACTTCTGAAATGGGAGAAACTCTATATTCACTTCTGAAATGGGAGATACTCTATATTCACTTCTGAAATGGGAGATACTCTATATTCACTTCTGAAATGGGAGATACTCTATATTCACTTCTGAAATTGGAGATACTCTATATTCACTTCTGAAATGGGAGATACTCTATATTCACTTCTGAAATGGGAGATACTCTATATTCACTTCTGAAATGGGAGATACTCTATATTCACTTCTGAAATGGGAGATACTCTATATTCACTTCTGAAATGGGAGATACTCTATATTCACTTCTGAAATGGGAGATACTCTATATTCACTTCTGAAATGGGAGATAATCTATATTCACTTCTGAAATGGGAGATACTCTATATTCACTTCTGAAATGGGAGATACTCTATATTCACTTCTGAAATGGGAGATACTCTATATTCACTTCTGAAATGGGAGAAACTCTATATTCACTTCTGAAATGGGAGATACTCTATATTCACTTCTGAAATGGGAGATACTCTATATTCACTTCTGAAATGGGAGATACTCTATATTCACTTCTGAAATTGGAGATACTCTATATTCACTTCTGAAATGGGAGATACTCTATATTCACTTCTGAAATGGGAGATACTCTATTTTCACTTCTGAAATGGGAGATACTCTATATTCACTTCTGAAATGGAGATACTATATATTCACTTCTGAAATGGGAGATACTCTATATTCACTTCTGAAATGGGAGATACTCTATATTCACTTCTGAAATGGGAGATACTCTATATTCACTTCTGAAATGGGAGATACTCTATATTCACTTCTGAAATGGGAGAGACTCTATATTTACTTCTGAAATGGGAGATACTCTATATTCACTTCTGAAATGGGAGACACTCTCTATTCACTTCTGAAATGGGAGATACTCTATATTCACTTCTGAAATGGGAGATACTCTATATTCACTTCTGAAATGGGAGAGACTCTATATTTACTTCTGAAATGGGAGATACTCTATTTTCACTTCTGAAATGGGAGATACTCTATATTCACTTCTGAAATGGGAGACACTCTATATTCACTTCTGAAATGACTCTATATTCACTTCTGAAATGGGAGAGACTCTATATTTACTTCTGAAATGGGAGATACTAAATATTCACTTCTGAAATGGGAGATAATCTATATTCACTTCTGATATGGGAGATACTCTATATTCACTTCTGAAATGGGAGATACTCTATATTCACTTCTGAAATGGGAGATACTCTATATTCACTTCTGAAATGGGAGATACTCTATATTCACTTCTGAAATGGGAGATACTCTATATTCACTTCTGAAATGGGAGATACTCTATATTCACTTCTGAAATTGGAGATACTCTGTATTCACTTCTGAAATGGGAGATACTCTATATTCACTTCTGATATGGGAGATACTCTATATTCACTTCTGAAATGGAGATACTATATATTCACTTCTGAAATGGGAGATACTCTATATTCACTTCTGAAATGGGAGATACTCTATATTCACTTCTGAAATGGGAGATACTCTATATTCACTTCTGAAATGGGAGAGACTCTATATTCACTTCTGAAATGGGAGAGACTCTATATTTACTTCTGAAATGGGAGATACTAAATATTCACTTCTGAAATGGGAGATACTATATATTCACTTCTGAAATGGGAGATACTCTATATTCACTTCTGAAATGGGAGATACTCTATATTCACTTCTGAAATGGGAGATACTCTATATTCACTTCTGAAATGGGAGATACTCTATATTCACTTCTGAAATGGGAGACACTCTCTATTCACTTCTGAAATGGGAGATACTCTATATTCACTTCTGAAATGGGAGATACTCTATATTCACTTCTGAAATGGGAGAGACTCTATATTTACTTCTGAAATGGGAGATACTCTATTTTCACTTCTGAAATGGGAGATACTCTATATTCACTTCTGAAATGGGAGATACTCTATATTCACTTCTGAAATGGGAGATACTCTATATTCACTTCTGAAATAGGAGATTCTCTATGTTCACTTCTGAAATGGGAGATCCTCTATATTCACTTCTGAAATGGGAGATACTCTATATTCACTTCTGAAATGGGAGATACTCTATTTTCACTTCTGAAATGGGAGATACTATGGGAGATACTCTATATTCACTTTTGAAATAGGAGATTCTCTATATTCACTTCTGAAATGGGAGATACTCTGTATTCACTTCTGAAATGGGAGATACTCTATATTCACTTCTGAAATGGGAGATACTCTATATTCACTTTTGAAATAGGAGATTCTCTATATTCACTTCTGAAATGGGAGATACTCTGTATTCACTTCTGAAATGGGAGATACTCTATATTCACTTCTGATATGGGAGATACTCTATATTCACTTCTGAAATGGGAGATACTCTATATTCACTTCTGAAATGGGAGATACTCTATATTCACTTCTGAAATGGGAGATACTCTATATTCACTTCTGAAATGGGAGATACTCTATATTCACTTCTGAAAGGGGAGATACTCTATATTCACTTCTGAAATGGGAGATACTCTATATTCACTTCTGAAATGGGAGATACTCTATATTCACTTCTGAAATGGGAGATACTCTATATGCACTTCTGAAAAGGGAGATTCTCTATATTCACTTCTGAAATGGGAGATAATCTATATTCACTTCTGAAATGGGAGATACTCTATATTCACTTCTGAAATGGGAGATACTCTATATTCACTTCTGAAATGGGAGAAACTCTATATTCACTTCTGAAATGGGAGATACTCTATATTCACTTCTGAAATGGGAGATACTCTATATTCACTTCTGAAATGGGAGATACTCTATATTCACTTCTGAAATTGGAGATACTCTATATTCACTTCTGAAATGGGAGATACTCTATATTCACTTCTGAAATGGGAGATACTCTATATTCACTTCTGAAATGGGAGATACTCTATATTCACTTCTGAAATGGGAGATACTCTATATTCACTTCTGAAATGGGAGATACTCTATATTCACTTCTGAAATGGGAGATACTCTATATTCACTTCTGAAATGGGAGATACTCTATATTCACTTCTGAAATGGGAGATACTCTATATTCACTTCTGAAATGGGAGAGACTCTATATTTACTTCTGAAATGGGAGATACTCTATATTCACTTCTGAAATGGGAGACACTCTCTATTCACTTCTGAAATGGGAGATACTCTATATTCACTTCTGAAATGGGAGATACTCTATATTCACTTCTGAAATGGGAGATACTCTATATTCACTTCTGAAATGGGAGATACTCTATATTCACTTCTGAAATGGGAGATACTCTATATTCACTTCTGAAATGGGAGACACTCTATATTCACTTCTGAAATGGGAGATACTCTATATTCACTTCTGAAATGGGAGAGACTCTATATTTACTTCTGAAATGGGAGATACTAAATATTCACTTCTGAAATGGGAGATACTCTATATTCACTTCTGAAATGGGAGATACTCTATATTCACCTCTGAAATGGGAGATACTCTATATTCACTTCTGAAATGGGAGATACTCTATATTCACTTCTGAAATGGGAGATACTCTATATTCACTTCTGAAATGGGAGATACTCTATATTCACTTCTGAAATGGGAGATACTCTATATTCACTTCTGAAATTGGAGATACTCTGTATTCACTTCTGAAATGGGAGATACTCTATATTCACTTCTGATATGGGAGATACTCTATATTCACTTCTGAAATGGAGATACTATATATTCACTTCTGAAATGGGAGATACTCTATATTCACTTCTGAAATGGGAGATACTCTATATTCACTTCTGAAATGGGAGATACTCTATATTCACTTCTGAAATGGGAGAGACTCTATATTCACTTCTGAAATGGGAGATACTCTATATTCACTTCTGAAATGGGAGATACTAAATATTCACTTCTGAAATGGGAGATACTATATATTCACTTCTGAAATGGGAGATACTCTATATTCACTTCTGAAATGGGAGATACTCTATATTCACTTCTGAAATGGGAGATACTCTATATTCACTTCTGAAATGGGAGATACTCTATATTCACTTCTGAAATGGGAGACACTCTCTATTCACTTCTGAAATGGGAGATACTCTATATTCACTTCTGAAATGGGAGATACTCTATATTCACTTCTGAAATGGGAGAGACTCTATATTTACTTCTGAAATGGGAGATACTCTATTTTCACTTCTGAAATGGGAGATACTCTATATTCACTTCTGAAATGGGAGACACTCTATATTCACTTCTGAAATGGGAGATACTCTATATTCACTTCTGAAATAGGAGATTCTCTATGTTCACTTCTGAAATGGGAGATCCTCTATATTCACTTCTGAAATGGGAGATACTCTATATTCACTTCTGAAATGGGAGATACTCTATTTTCACTTCTGAAATGGGAGATACTATGGGAGATACTCTATATTCACTTCTGAAATGGGAGATACTCTTTATTCACTTCTGAAATGGGAGATACTCTATATTCACTTCTGAAATGGGAGATACTCTATATTCACTTCTGAAATGGGAGATACTCTATATTCACTTCTGAAATGGGAGATACTCTATATTCACTTCTGAAATGGGAGATACTCTATATTCACTTCTGAAATTGGAGATACTCTGTATTCACTTCTGAAATGGGAGATACTCTATATTCACTTCTGATATGGGAGATACTCTATATTCACTTCTGAAATGGAGATACTATATATTCACTTCTGAAATGGGAGATACTCTATATTCACTTCTGAAATGGGAGATACTCTATATTCACTTCTGAAATGGGAGATACTCTATATTCACTTCTGAAATGGGAGAGACTCTATATTCACTTCTGAAATGGGAGAGACTCTATATTTACTTCTGAAATGGGAGATACTAAATATTCACTTCTGAAATGGGAGATACTATATATTCACTTCTGAAATGGGAGATACTCTATATTCACTTCTGAAATGGGAGATACTCTATATTCACTTCTGAAATGGGAGATACTCTATATTCACTTCTGAAATGGGAGATACTCTATATTCACTTCTGAAATGGGAGACACTCTCTATTCACTTCTGAAATGGGAGATACTCTATATTCACTTCTGAAATGGGAGATACTCTATATTCACTTCTGAAATGGGAGAGACTCTATATTTACTTCTGAAATGGGAGATACTCTATATTCACTTCTGAAATGGGAGATACTCTATATTCACTTCTGAAATGGGAGATACTCTATATTCACTTCTGAAATGGGAGATACTCTATATTCACTTCTGAAATGGGAGATACTCTATATTCACTTCTGAAATGGGAGATACTCTATATTCACTTCTGAAATGGGAGATACTCTATATTCACTTCTGAAATGGGAGATACTCTATTTTCACTTCTGAAATGGGAGATACTATGGGAGATACTCTATATTCACTTCTGAAATGGGAGATACTCTATATTCACTTCTGAAATGGGAGATACTCTATATTCACTTCTGAAATGGGAGATACTCTATATTCACTTCTGAAATGGGAGATACTCTATATTCACTTCTGAAATTGGAGATACTCTATATTCACTTCTGAAATGGGAGATACTCTATATTCACTTCTGAAATGGGAGATACTCTATATTCACTTCTGAAATGGAGATACTATATATTCACTTCTGAAATGGGAGATACTCTATATTCACTTCTGAAATGGGAGATACTCTATATTCACTTCTGAAATGGGAGAGACTCTATATTCACTTCTGAAATGGGAGATACTCTATATTTACTTCTGAAATGGGAGATACTAAATATTCACTTCTGAAATGGGAGATACTATATATTCACTTCTGAAATGGGAGATACTCTATATTCACTTCTGAAATGGGAGATACTCTATATTCACTTCTGAAATGGGAGATACTCTATATTCACTTCTGAAATGGGAGATACTCTATATTCACTTCTGAAATGGGAGACACTCTCTATTCACTTCTGAAATGGGAGATACTCTATATTCACTTCTGAAATGGGAGATACTCTATATTCACTTCTGAAATGGGAGAGACTCTATATTTACTTCTGAAATGGGAGATACTCTATTTTCACTTCTGAAATGGGAGATACTCTATATTCACTTCTGAAATGGGAGACACTCTATATTCACTTCTGAAATGGGAGATACTCTATATTCACTTCTGAAATAGGAGATACTCTATATTCACTTCTGAAATGGGAGATCCTCTATATTCACTTCTGAAATGGGAGATACTCTATATTCACTTCTGAAATGGGAGATACTCTATTTTCACTTCTGAAATGGGAGATACTATGGGAGATACTCTATATTCACTTCTGAAATGGGAGATACTCTTTATTCACTTCTGAAATGGGAGATACTCTATATTCACTTCTGAAATGGGAGATACTCTATAATCACTTCTGAAATGGGAGATACTATGGGAGATACTCTATATTCACTTCTGAAATGGGAGATACTCTATATTCACTTCTGAAATGGGAGATACTCTATATTCACTTCTGAAATGGGAGATACTCTATATTCACTTCTGAAATGGGATGTACTCTATATTCACTTCTGAAATAGGAGATTCTCTATGTTCACTTCTGAAATGGGAGATACTCTATATTCACTTCTGAAATGGGAGATACTATGGGAGATACTCTATATTCACTTCTGAAATGGGAGATACTCGATATTCACTTCTGAAATGGGAGATACTCTATATTCACTTCTGAAATGGGAGATACTCTATATTCACTTCTGAAATGGGAGATCCTCTATATTCACTTCTGAAATGGGAGATACTCTATATTCACTTCTGAAATGGGAGATACTCTATTTTCACTTTTGAAATGGGAGATACTATGGGAGATACTCTATATTCACTTCTGAAATGGGAGATACTCTATATTCACTTCTGAAATGGGAGATACTCTATTTTCACTTCTGAAATGGGAGATACTCTATATTCACTTCTGAAATGGGAGATACTCTATATTCACTTCTGAAATGGGAGATCCTCTATATTCACTTCTGAAATGGGAGATACTCTATATTCACTTCTGAAATGGGAGATACTCTATTTTCACTTTTGAAATGGGAGATACTATGGGAGATACTCTATATTCACTTCTGAAATGGGAGATACTCTATATTCACTTCTGAAATGGGAGATACTCTATATTCACTTCTGAAATGGGAGATACTCTATATTCACTTCTGAAATGGGAGATACTCTATATTCACTTCTGAAATGGGAGATACTCTATATTCACTTCTGAAATGGGAGATACTCTATATTCACTTCTGAAATGGGAGATACTCTATATTCACTTCTGAAATTGGAGACACTCTGTATTCACTTCTGAAATGGGAGATACTCTATATTCACTTCTGATATGGGAGATACTCTATATTCACTTCTGAAATGGAGATACTATATATTCACTTCTGAAATGGGAGATACTCTATATTCACTTCTGAAATGGGAGATACTCTATATTCACTTCTGAAATGGGAGATACTCTATATTCACTTCTGAAATGGAGATACTATATATTCACTTCTGAAATGGGAGATACTCTATATTCACTTCTGAAATGGGAGATACTCTTTATTCACTTCTGAAATGGGAGATACTCTATATTCACTTCTGAAATGGGAGATACTCTATAATCACTTCTGAAATGGGAGATACTATGGGAGATACTCTATATTCACTTCTGAAATGGGAGATACTCTTTATTCACTTCTGAAATGGGAGATACTCTATATTCACTTCTGAAATGGGAGATA
>NC_092086.1:3499949-3543299 GCF_045679555.1 Salvelinus alpinus | reverse complement strand
ACATATCCAGTATAGTATATATCCAGTATAGTATATATCCAGTATAGTATATATACAGTATAGTATATATACAGTATAGTAAATGTATATAGAGTATAGTATATATCCAGTATGGTATAGTGTATATATATAGTATATATCCAATATGGTATAATATATATAGTATAGTATATATCCAGTATAGAATAGTATATATATATATATACTGTATATATATATATATATAGTATAGGCTCATATCAGAGAGGTTTAGAGAACACAAAACAACGTCCCTGGGCAGCAAACAAGGAACACAGGGATGGAGGAGGAGGAACACAGAGATGGAGGAGGAGGAACACAGGGATGGAGGAGGAGGAACACAGAGATGGAGGAGGAACACAGAGATGGAGGAGGAGGAACACAGAGATGGAGGAGGAGGAACACAGAGATGGAGGAGGAGGAACACAGAGATGGAGGAGGAGGAACACAGGGATGGAGGAGGAGGAACACAGGGATGGAGGAGGAGGAACACAGAGATGGAGGAGGAGGAACACAGGGATGGAGGAGGAGGAACACAGAGATGGAGGAGGAGGAACACAGGGATGGAGGAGGAGGAACACAGAGATGGAGGAGGAGGAACACAGGGATGGAGGAGGAGGAACACAGAGATGGAGGAGGAGGAACACAGAGATGGAGGAGGAGGAACACAGAGATGGAGGAGGAGGAACACAGGGATGGAGGAGGAACACAGAGATGGAGGAGGAACACAGGGATGGAGGAGGAGGAACACAGAGATGGAGGAGGAACACAGGGATGGAGGAGGAACACAGGGATGGAGGAGGAGGAACACAGAGATGGAGGAGGAGGAACACAGAGATGGAGGAGGAACACAGAGATGGAGGAGGAACACAGGGATGGAGGAGGAGGAACACAGAGATGGAGGAGGAACACAGGGATGGAGGAGGAGGAACACAGAGATGGAGGAGGAACACAGGGATGGAGGAGGAACACAGGGATGGAGGAGGAGGAACACAGAGATGGAGGAGGAACACAGAGATGGAGGAAGGAGGAACACAGAGATGGAGGAGGAACACAGAGATGGAGGAGGAGGAACACAGAGATGGAGGAGGAGGAACACAGAGATGGAGGAGGAACACAGGGATGGAGGAGGAACACAGAGATGGAGGAGGAGGAACACAGGGATGGAGGAGGAGGAACACAGGGATGGAGGAGGAGGAACACAGGGATGGAGGAGGAGGAACACAGAGATGGAGGAGGAACACAGAGATGGAGGAGGAACACAGGGATGGAGGAGGAGGAACACAGAGATGGAGGAGGAACACAGAGATGGAGGAGGAACACAGGGAAGGAGGAGGAGGAACACAGAGATGGAGGAGGAACACAGAGATGGAGGAGGAGGAACACAGAGATGGAGGAGGAACACAGAGATGGAGGAGGAACACAGGGATGGAGGAGGAACACAGAGATGGAGGAGGAACACAGGGATGGAGGAGGAGGAACACAGAGATGGAGGAGGAACACAGAGATGGAGGAGGAGGAACACAGGGATGGAGGAGGAACACAGGGATGGAGGAGGAGGAACACAGGGATGGAGGAGGAGGAACACAGGGATGGAGGAGGAGGAACACAGAGATGGAGGAGGAACACAGGGATGGAGGAGGAACACAGAGATGGAGGAGGAGGAACACAGAGATGGAGGAGGAACACAGAGATGGAGGAGGAGGAACACAGAGATGGAGGAGGAGGAACACAGGGATGGAGGAGGAGGAACACAGGGATGGAGGAGGAGGAACACAGAGATGGAGGAGGAGGAACACAGGGATGGAGGAGGAGGAACACAGAGATGGAGGAGGAACACAGAGATGGAGGAGGAACACAGGGATGGAGGAGGAGGAACACAGAGATGGAGGAGGAACACAGGGATGGAGGAGGAGGAACACAGAGATGGAGGAGGAACACAGAGATGGAGGAGGAACACAGGGATGGAGGAGGAGGAACACAGAGATGGAGGAGGAACACAGAGATGGAGGAGGAGGAACACAGAGATGGAGGAGGAGGAACACAGAGATGGAGGAGGAGGAACACAGAGATGGAGGAGGAGGAACACAGGGATGGAGGAGGAGGAACACAGGGATGGAGGAGGGAGGAACACAGGGATGGAGGAGGAACACAGGGATGGAGGAGGAGGAACACAGGGATGGAGGAGGAGGAACACAGGGATGGAGGAGGAGGAACACAGGGATGGAGGAGGAGGAACACAGAGATGGAGGAGGAGGAACACAGGGATGGAGGAGGAGGAACACAGAGATGGAGGAGGAACACAGAGATGGAGGAGGAACACAGGGATGGAGGAGGAGGAACACAGAGATGGAGGAGGAACACAGAGATGGAGGAGGAACACAGGGATGGAGGAGGAACACAGGGATGGAGGAGGAGGAACACAGAGATGGAGGAGGAACACAGAGATGGAGGAGGAGGAACACAGAGATGGAGGAGGAACACAGAGATGGAGGAGGAGGAACACAGGGATGGAGGAGGAGGAACACAGAGATGGAGGAGGAACACAGGGATGGAGGAGGAGGAACACAGAGATGGAGGAGGAGGAACACAGGGATGGAGGAGGAGGAACACAGGGATGGAGGAGGAACACAGAGATGGAGGAGGAACACAGGGATGGAGGAGGAGGAACACAGGGATGGAGGAGGAGGAACACAGAGATGGAGGAGGAACACAGGGATGGAGGAGGAGGAACACAGAGATGGAGGAGGAGGAACACAGGGATGGAGGAGGAGGAACACAGGGATGGAGGAGGAACACAGGGATGGAGGAGGAACACAGAGATGGAGGAGGAACACAGGGATGGAGGAGGAACACAGGGATGGAGGAGGAGGAACACAGAGATGGAGGAGGAACACAGGGATGGAGGAGGAACACAGGGATGGAGGAGGAGGAACACAGGGATGGAGGAGGAGGAACACAGGGATGGAGGAGGAGGAACACAGGGATGGAGGAGGAGGAACACAGAGATGGAGGAGGAACACAGAGATGGAGGAGGAGGAACACAGGGATGGAGGAGGAGGAACACAGAGATGGAGGAGGAGGAACACAGGGATGGAGGAGGAACACAGGGATGGAGGAGGAGGAACACAGGGATGGAGGAGGAGGAACACAGGGATGGAGGAGGAGGAACACAGGGATGGAGGAGGAGGAACACAGAGATGGAGGAGGAGGAACACAGGGATGGAGGAGGAGGAACACAGGGATGGAGGAGGAGGAACACAGGGATGGAGGAGGAGGAACACAGGGATGGAGGAGGAACACAGGGATGGAGGAGGAACTGAAAGGAGAGAAGACTGAACAGAGACAGATAGAGGAGGAGGATGAGACAGATAGAACAGAATCTCTCTCAGAGGAGTGACAGAACAGACCGAGGAAGAGGAAGAGACAGATAGAGGAGGAGGAAGAGAGAGATGACAGAAATGCAGATAACACACACACTCAGACCGGAGCACCCACACACACACACACACACACACACACACACACACACACACACACACACACACACACACACACACACACACACACACACACACACACACACACACACACCCACACACACACACACACACTCACCGTGTCATGGCTGCAACCGAATACTCGCAATAAGGACGAGGCCAGCTGAGAGAGTAAGTGTTTGGACATCCTGGGTGTGTGTCTGTGTGTCCGTGGTTCTGTGTGTGTGTGTGTGTGTGTCTGTGTGTCCGTGTGTGTCTGTGTGTCCGTGTGTGTCTGTGTGTCCGTGTTCGAGACTGTGTGTCTGTGTGTCCGTGTGTGTCTGTGTGTCCGTTTGTGTCCGTGTTCGCGTGTGTCCGTGGTTATGGGTGTGTCTCCGTGTTCGAGACTGTGTGTCCGTGTGTCCGTGGTTCTGTGTGTGTGTCCGTGGTTCTGGGTGTGTGTGTGTGTGTGTGTGTCCGTGATGCCGGGTGTGTGTGTGTGTGTGTCCGTGATTCCGTGTGTGTGTGTGTGTGTCCGCGGTTGTGGGTGTGTGTGTCTCCGTCTGTGTGTGTTTCTGTCGTTGGTGGAGAGTGTGTGAGAGAAGCTGAAGGGAAGAGGGACGTTTCGGTGAGGAGAGGGACGCAGTGAAGCAGGAAGTGTGTGAGTGATGACTCTGAGAGGAGGAGTGTCTTTCCGTCTGTCTGTCTTACCTTCCCCTCGCCTTGCCCCTCCCCCTTCCAGGTTGCCGTGGCGTCATAGGGTGGAGCTTCGTGGAGCGGGCATCCTGATTGGCTCGACTGTCTAGAGGCAGAGGCGGAGCCTGGAGGTAACACACACTGTCGTTGGGTCGAGCTCAACCACTCATATTTTCATTATTTGACCCAACCAATCCTGTCCCACCATTTCTTTCTATACAACCGATCCCCCTCATTCACCGTGTGAATAACCAATCAGGTTTCACCTCCTCCTCAGTAACTGGCCTTGTCAGCCAATCACAGGCCTCCTCTACTAACTACTGGCCATCTGGATGACAGAGCCGCCAAGATTCAGATCCCTGTGTGTGTGTGTGTGTGTGTGTGTGGTGTGTGTGTGTGTGTGTGTGTGTGTGTGTGTGTGTGTGGTCTGTGTCTGTGTCTGTGTCTGTGTCTGTGTGTGTGTGAGAGTGAGTGAGTGTGTGTGTGTGTGTGTGCGATTGCTATAATGCAGTTTTAAAGGGAACAGATGACGCTCTCTATATCTCCCTCACCCCCTCTGTCTCTCTCTCTCTCTCTCTCTCTCTCATCTCTCTCTCTCTCTCTCTCTCTCTCCCCATCCCTCTCTCTCACTGGAGTGATGTGTACCTGTAGATTACCACACACACACACACACACACACACACACACACACACACACACACACACACACACACACACACACACACACACACACACACACACACACACACACACACACACACACACACACACACACACACACACACACACACACCTACCTGTAGATAGCTCTACAGACTTGGACTGTTCCAGCAGGTGCTCTTTGGCTTTGGCAGACTGAGACAGCACTGTCGCCAGGAGCTACAGGGAGAAACAACACAGCCTTTAGTTCTATACAACACACAGAGAGAGACAGCACTGTCACCAGGAGCTACAGGGAGAAACAACACAGCCTTTAGTTCTATACAACACACAGAGAGAGACAGCACTGTCGCCAGGAGCTACAGGGAGAAACAACACAGCCTTTAGTTCTATACAACACACAGAGAGAGACAGCACTGTCGCCAGGAGCTACAGGGAGAAACAACACAGCCTTTAGTTCTATACAACACACAGAGAGAGACAGCACTGTCGCCAGGAGCTACAGGGAGAAACAACACAGCCTTTAGTTCTATACAACACACAGAGAGAGACAGCACTGTCGCCAGGAGCTACAGGGTGTGTGTGTGTGTGTGTGTGTGGTGTGGTGTGGTGTGTGTGTGTGTGTGTGTGTGTGTGTGTGTGTGTGTGTGTGTGTGTGTGTGTGTGTGTGTGTGTGTGTGTGTGTGTGTGTGTGTGTGTGTGTGTGCTCCTCACCTTAACCCCCTCGGCCTGCGCGTGGAGAATGTGGGTGGAGCTCCCGGCACTCTGACCACTCCCTGATGACCTCACACTGGTCACGCTGCCAGAGCTCCCCACGCTACTACGGTCTCCACCTGGTCAACACACACACACACACACACACACACACACATACACACACACACACACACACACACACACACACACACACACCACACACACACACACACACACACACACCACACACACACACACACACACACACACACACACACACACACACACACACACACACACCACACACACACACACACACACACACACACACACACACACACACACACACTGGTGTGTTAACACAGAGTCAGGTGACATATGTGTTTCTCTGCTACAATGCACTGGACAGCAGCCCACTCAACAGCATGTGTTCACGACTAGGACGGACGAGGTGATTGACGGAGTGACTGACACACTTAAACACACACACACACACACACACAGAGATTAACGCAGGCCTGATGACTGACAGAGCAGACAGAGAGACTAAAGACCCATGCAGATAGATAGATAGATAGATAGATAGATAGAACGATAGATAGATAGATAGATAGATAGATAGATAGATAGATAGATAGATAGATAGGTAGATAGATAGATAGATAGATAGATAGATAGATAGATAGATAGATAGATAGATAGATAGATAGATAGAACGTAGATATATAGATAGAACGTAGATATATTGATAGATATATAGATAGATAGATAGATAGATAGATAGATAGATAGAACGATAGATATATAGATAGAACGTAGATAGATAGATAGAACGATAGAACAATAGAGAGATAGAGAGAGAGAGAGATAGATATAGATAGATAGATAATGACCGCAGCCCTACACACACAGCCAGGGACCAGGTACTGCCAGGTACAGCCAGGGACCAGGTACTGCCAGGTAGGTACTGGGCTCTGTTCAGCTCTGGACATAATGGAGGGATAGCTGGGTCTCTAAGGTGCCCCTATCCACTGATTCTAGGTCAGATCCTATAGGGCCATTGTGTTGCCTTGCCCTATAGTATTAGCCTGAAAAATCTGATCTAGATCTGTGGTTAGGGGCAGCTTCTATCTGTAGACAACGCCACAGGTCAGGGGTCAGGCAGGGCTGCGCCGGGGGGGCGGGGTTACCTGGCCCAGGCTTGCGCAGCACCCATATCTCCTCGCTGGAGCTGCCTTGGGGGCCGCGGGACCGGGTGGGGGAACCGTGAGGGGTGGCTTCTGAGCCGCGACAACCTTCAACACAGAAACCCACTGTTAACCTCTAACCCTGCTCCGCTAATCTAGCTGTAGCCGCGCTAACCCTGCTCCGCTAATCTAGCTGCAGCCGCGCTAACCCTGCTCCGCTAATCTAGCTGTAGCCGCGCTAACCCTGCTCCGCTAATCTAGCTGTAGCCCGCTCTGACCCCGGCTACGCTAAAACTATCGGCTAATCCTGGGGATAAACTAGCCTTAGCACCTAACTTCCGGGGGTTAAACTACCATTAGCAGCTAACCCCAAACTAGCCATCACTGCTAGTCCTGGGGCTAAACTACCATTAGCAGCTAACCCCAAACTAGCCATCACTGCTAGTCCTGGGGCTAAAATAGCATTGGAAGCTAACCCTGTCACTGAACTAGCATTAGTAGCTAACCTTAAACTAGGAATCACTGCTAGTCCTGGGGCTAAACTACCATTAGCAGCTAACCCCAAACTAGCCATCACTGCTAGTCCTGGGGCTAAAATAGCATTGGAAGCTAACCCTGTCACTGAACTAGCATTAGTAGCTAACCTTAAACTAGGAATCACTGCTAGTCCTGGGGCTAAACTAGCATTAGTAGCTAACCCCAAACTAGCCATCACTGCTTGCTCTGGGGCTAAAATAGCATTGGAAGCTAACCCTGTCACTGAACTAGCATTAGTAGCTAACCTTAAACTAGGAATCACTGCTAGTCCTGGGGCTAAACTAGCATTAGTAGCTAACCCCAAACTAGCCATCACTGCTAGCTCTGGGGCTAAAATAGCATTGGAAGCTAACCCTGTCACTGAACTAGCATTAGTAGCTAACCTTAAACTAGGAATCACTGCTAGTCCTGGGGCTAAACTACCATTAGCAGCTAACCCCAAACTAGCCATCACTGCTAGTCCTGGGGCTAAATTAGCATTAGCAGCAAACGATGTCACTGAAACAGCATTAGTAGCTAACCTTAAACTAGGAATCACTGCTAGACCCTGTGGCTAAACTACCAGTAGCGGTTAACCCTGACGCTAATGTAGTGTTAGCCAATAACTAGCATTAGCAGCTAACAATTAAGCTAAACTAGCATTAATTGCAAACAGTTAATGACTCACCCTCTAACTCTAACACCTTAGCTTTGCTAGCATTGACCCGCTAATCCTAAACTGGCTAACCAGCCCCACCACGATCCCCCAACCAGCAGGACAGATGGGGGTGCAGGGGGACCCGAGAATATACTATATACCTGCTTGTTTAACCTCACCCTATCTTTAACAGCAGACACAGACACACATCACAAATATATATATATATATTCCATAGATATATGAGAACATTTATATACCATCGTACATAAATAGATCAGTAACATGCATGTATATCTGTGTAGATATATATATGTCAGAATGTACATAAATATACATATATATATATATATATATATATATATATATAATATATAACGAGATATATGATGAAGGGTAAGGTAAGGTAGGTCCGGTATGAGCTGCAGTGCATCAGGAGAGAGGATTACAGTAGAACAGGGACTCAAGGCCTTTAGAGACTGGAGGTGAGGATTACAGTAGAACAGGGACTCAAGGCCTTTAGAGACTGGAGGAGAGGATTACAGTAGAACAGGGACTCAAGGCCTTTAGAGACTGGAGGAGAGGGTTACAGTAGAACAGGGACTCAAGGCCTTTAGAGACTGGAGGAGAGGATTACAGTAGAACAGGGACTCTAGGCCTTTAGAGACTAGAGGAGAGGATTACAGTAGAACAGGGACTCAAGGCCTTTATAAATCATAGAGACTGGAGGAGAGGGTTACAGTAGAACAGGGACTCAAGGCCTTTAGAGACTGGAGGAGAGGGTTACAGTAGAACAGGGACTCAAGGCCTTTAGAGACTGGAGGTGAGGATTACAGTAGAACAGGGACTCAAGGCCTTTAGAGACTGGAGGAGAGGATTACAGTAGAACAGGGACTCAAGGCCTTTAGAGACTGGATGAGAGGGTTACAGTAGAACAGGGACTCAAGGCCTTTAGAGACTGGAGGAGAGGATTACAGTAGAACAGGGACTCTAGGCCTTTAGAGACTAGAGGAGAGGATTACAGTAGAACAGGGACTCAAGGCCTTTATAAATCATAGAGACTGGAGGAGAGGGTTACAGTAGAACAGGGACTCAAGGCCTTTAGAGACTGGAGGAGAGGATTACAGTAGAACAGGGACTCAAGGCCTTTAGAGACTGGAGGAGAGGATTACAGTAGAACAGGGACTCAAGGCCTTTAGAGACTGGAGGAAAGGATTACAGTAGAACAGGGACTCAAGGCCTTTAGAGACTGGAGGAGAGGGTTACAGTAGAACAGGGACTCAAGGCCTTTAGAGACTGGAGGAGAAGGTTACAGTAGAACAGGGACTCAAGGCCTTTAGAGACTGGAGGAGAGGGTTTACAGTAGAACAGGGACTCAAGGCCTTTAGAGACTGGAGGAGAGGATTACAGTAGAACAGGGACTCAAGGCCTTTAGAGACTGGAGGAGAGGGTTTACAGTAGAACAGGGACTCAAGGCCTTTAGAGACTGGAGGAGAGGATTACAGTAGAACTGGGACTCAAGGCCTTTTATAGACTGGAGGAGAGGATTACAGTAGAACAGGGACTCAAGGCCTTTAGAGACTGGAGGAGAGGATTACAGTAGAACAGGGACTCAAGGCCTTTAGAGACTGGAGGAGAGGGTTACAGTAGAACAGGGACTCAAGGCCTTTAGAGACTGGAGGAGAGGATTACAGTAGAACAGGGACTCAAGGCCTTTAGAGACTGGAGGAAAGGATTACAGTAGAACAGGGACTCAAGGCCTTTAGAGACTGGAGGAGAGGATTACAGTAGAACAGGGACCTTTAGAGACTGGAGGAGAGGATTACAGTAGAACAGGGACTCAAGGCCTTTAGAGACTGGAGGAGAGGATTACAGTAGAACAGGGACTCAAGGCCTTTAGAGACTGGAGGAGAGGATTACAGTAGAACAGGGACTCAAGGCCTTTAGAGACTGGAGGAGAGGATTACAGTAGAACAGGGACTCAAGGCCTTTAGAGACTAGAGGAGAGGATTACAGTAGAACAGGGACTCAAGGCCTTTAGAGACTGGAGGAGAGAGTTACAGTAGAACAGGGACTCAAGGCCTTTAGAGACTGGAGGAGAGGATTACAGTAGAACAGGGACTCAAGGCCTTTAGAGACCGGAGGAGAGGGTTACAGTAGAACAGGGACTCAAGGCCTTTAGAGACTGGAGGAGAGGGTTACAGTAGAACAGGGACTCAAGGCCTTTAGAGACTGGAGGAGAGGGTTACAGTAGAACAGGGACTCAAGGCCTTTAGAGACTGGAGGAGAGGATTACAGTAGAACAGGGACTCAAGGCCTTTAGAGACTGGAGGAGAGGGTTACAGTAGAACAGGGACTCAAGGCCTTTAGAGACTGGAGGAGAGGGTTACAGTAGAACAGGGACATCGGTGCCCGTATCCACAAAGCCTCTCTGAGTACGAGTGCTGATCTAAGATCAGGTGCCACCTGTCCATATAAACGCATTAAAATTGGATTTAAAAGGCAAAACTGGGGAGGGTTATAGACACGCTTTACACGTGGTTTCTAAAGGCTAAATACGAGTGGTGTAGTGGGAGGATATAGTGGAGGCATAATGGGAAGGAAAATGTCCAGGTTTCAACACCATGAAGGAAAAGGAAACATATAATGATGCTAATGACAGGCCTAACTGTCTTCTGAAAGATGGAAAAGCTTCCCCCCAAAAACACACATTCTCTATGTAACGTTAACTAGCTACAAACTAGCCTATGTTTACCTTGCAGAATGATATCGTGATTATTTACATCAATTAAGTAGGCCATTTGTTTTGAAAACGCCATCTCGTGCTACAGAAACACCGCTAACCAAACAACAGCGCTAAACACCGCTAACCAAACAACAGCGCTAAACACCGCTAACCAAACAACAGTGCTAAACACCGCTAACCAAACATCAGCGCTAAACACCGCTAACCAAACAACAGTGCTAAACACCGCTAACCAAACAACAGTGCTAAACACCGCTAACCAAACAACAGTGCTAAACACCGCTAACCAAACAACAGCGCTAAACACCGCTAACCAAACAACAGCGCTAAACACCGCTAACCAAACAACAGTGCTAAACACCGCTAACCAAACAACAGTGCTAAACACCGCTAACCAAACATCAGTGCTAAACACCGCTAACCAAACATCAGTGCTAAACACCGCTAACCAAACAACAGCGCTAAACATCGCTAACCGAACAACAGCGCTAAACACCGCTAACCAAACATCAGTGCTAAACACCGCTAACCAAACATCAGTGCTAAACACCGCTAACCGAACAACAGTGCTAAACACCGCTAACCAAACATCAGTGCTAAACACCGCTAACCAAACAACAGCGCTAAACACCGCTAACCAAACAACAGTGCTAAACACCGCTAACCAAACAACAGCGCTAAACACCGCTAACCGAACAACAGCGCTAAACACCGCTAACCGAACAACAGTGCTAAACACCGCTAACCAAACATCAGTGCTAAACACCGCTAACCAAACAACAGCGCTAAACACCGCTAACCAAACAACAGTGCTAAACACCGCTAACCAAACATCAGTGCTAAACACCGCTAACCGAACAACAGCGCTAAACACCGCTAAGTGGGTGGTATAGTCAGGTTGAGTGGGTGGTATAGTCAGGTTGAGTGGGTGGTATAGTCAGGTTGAGTGGGTGGTATAGTCAGGTTGAGTGGGTGGTATAGTCAGGTTGAGTGGGTGGTATAGTCAGGTTGAGTGGGTGGTATGGTCAGGTTGAGTGGGTGGTATGGTCAGGTTGAGTGGGTGGTATAGTCAGGTTGAGTGGGTGGTATAGTCAGGTTGAGTGGGTGGTATAGTCAGATTGAGTGGGTGGTATAGTCAGGTTGAGTGGGTGGTATAGTCAGGTTGAGTGGGTGGTATGGTCAGGTTGAGTGGGTGGTATGGTCAGGGTGAGTGGGTGGTATAGTCAGGTTGAGTGGGTGGTATAGTCAGGTTGAGTGGGTGGTATAGTCAGGTTGAGTGGGTGGTATAGTCAGGTTGAGTGGGTGGTATGGTCAGGTTGAGTCTGTGGTATAGTCAGGTTGAGTGGGTGGTATAGTCAGGTTGAGTGGGTGGTATAGTCAGGTTGAGTGGGTGGTAGGGTCAGGTTGAGTGGGTGGTATAGTCAGGTTGAGTGGGTGGTATAGTCAGGTTGAGTGGGTGGTATAGTCAGGTTGAGTGGGTGGTATAGTCAGGTTGAGTGGGTGGTATAGTCAGGTTGAGTGGGTGGTATAGTCAGGTTGAGTGGGTGGTAGGGTCAGGTTGAGTGGGTGGTATAGTCAGGTTGAGTGGGTGGTATAGTCAGGTTGAGTGGGTGGTATAGTCAGGTTGAGTGGGTGGTAGGGTCAGGTTGAGTGGGTGGTATAGTCAGGTTGAGTGGGTGGTATAGTCAGGTTGAGTGGGTGGTATAGTCAGGTTGAGTGGGTGGTAGGGTCAGGTTGAGTGGGTGGTATAGTCAGGTTGAGTGGGTGGTATAGTCAGATTGAGTGGGTGGTATAGTCAGGTTGAGTGGGTGGTATAGTCAGGTTGAGTGGGTGGTATAGTCAGGTTGAGTGGGTGGTAGGGTCAGGTTGAGTGGGTGGTATAGTCAGGTTGAGTGGGTGGTATAGTCAGATTGAGTGGGTGGTATAGTCAGGTTGAGTGGGTGGTATAGTCAGGTTGAGTGGGTGGTATGGTCAGGTTGAGTGGGTGGTATGGTCAGGTTGAGTGGGTGGTATAGTCAGGTTGAGTGGGTGGTATGGTCAGGTTGAGTGGGTGGTATAGTCAGGTTGAGTGGGTGGTATAGTCAGGTTGAGTGGGTGGTATGGTCAGGTTGAGTGGGTGGTATAGTCAGGTTGAGTGGGTGGTATAGTCAGGTTGAGTGGGTGGTATGGTCAGGTTGAGTGGGTGGTATAGTCAGGTTGAGTGGGTGGTATAGTCAGGTTGAGTGGGTGGTATAGTCAGGTTGAGTGGGTGGTATAGTCAGGTTGAGTGGGTGGTATAGTCAGGTTGAGTGGGTGGTATAGTCAGGTTGAGTGGGTGGTATAGTCAGGTTGACTGGGTGGTATGGTCAGGTTGAGTGGGTGGTATAGTCAGGTTGAGTGGGTGGTATGGTCAGGTTGAGTGGGTGGTATAGTCAGGTTGAGTGGGTGGTATGGTCAGGTTGAGTGGGTGGTATAGTCAGGTTGAGTGGGTGGTATAGTCAGGTTGAGTGGGTGGTATAGTCAGGTTGAGTGGGTGGTATGGTCAGGTTGAGTGGGTGGTATAATCAGGTTGAGTGGGTGGTATGGTATGGTTGAGTGGGTGGTATGGTCAGGTTGAGTGGGTGGTAGAGTCAGGTTGAGTGGGTGGTATAGTCAGGTTGAGTGGGTGGTATAGTCAGGTTGAGTGGGTGGTATAGTCAGGTTGAGTGGGTGGTATAGTCAGGTTGAGTGGGTGGTAGGGTCAGGTTGAGTGGGTGGTATAGTCAGGTTGAGTGGGTGGTATAGTCAGGCTGAGTGGGTGGTATGGGCAGGTTGAGTGGGTGGTATGGGCAGGTTGAGTGGGTGGTATAGTCAGGTTGAGTGGGTGGTATAGTCAGGTTGAGTGGGTGGTATAGTCAGGTTGAGTGGGTGGTATAGTCAGGTTGAGTGGGTGGTATAGTCAGGTTGAGTGGGTGGTATAGTCAGGTTGAGTGGGTGGTATAGTCAGGTTGAGTGGGTGGTATAGTCAGGTTGAGTGGGTGGTATAGTCAGGTTGAGTGGGTGGTATAGTCAGGTTGAGTGGGTGGTATAGTCAGGTTGAGTGGGTGGTATAGTCAGGTTGAGTGGGTGGTATAGTCAGGTTGAGTGGGTGGTAGGGTCAGGTTGAGTGGGTGGTATAGTCAGGTTGAGTGGGTGGTATAGTCAGGTTGAGTGGGTGGTATAGTCAGGTTGAGTGGGTGGTATGGTCAGGTTGAGTGGGTGGTATAGTCAGGTTGAGTGGGTGGTATAGTCAGGTTGAGTGGGTGGTATAGTCAGGTTGAGTGGGTGGTATAGTCCGGTTGAGTGGGTGGTATAGTCAGGTTGAGTGGGTGGTATAGTCAGGTTGAGTGGGTGGTATAATCAGGTTGAGTGGGTGGTATGGTATGGTTGAGTGGGTGGTATGGTCAGGTTGAGTGGGTGGTAGAGTCAGGTTGAGTGGGTGGTATAGTCAGGTTGAGTGGGTGGTATAGTCAGGTTGAGTGGGTGGTATAGTCAGGTTGAGTGGATGGTATAGTCAGGTTGAGTGGGTGGTAGGGTCAGGTTGAGTGGGTGGTATAGTCAGGTTGAGTGGGTGGTATAGTCAGGCTGAGTGGGTGGTATGGGCAGGTTGAGTGGGTGGTATGGGCAGGTTGAGTGGGTGGTATAGTCAGGTTGAGTGGGTGGTATAGTCAGGTTGAGTGGGTGGTATAGTCAGGTTGAGTGGGTGGTATAGTCAGGTTGAGTGGGTGGTATAGTCAGGTTGAGTGGGTGGTATAGTCAGGTTGAGTGGGTGGTATGGTCAGGTTGAGTGGGTGGTATAGTCAGGTTGAGTGGGTGGTATAGTCAGGTTGAGTGGGTGGTATGGTCAGGTTGAGTGGGTGGTATAGTCAGGTTGAGTGGGTGGTATAGTCAGGTTGAGTGGGTGGTATGGTCAGGTTGAGTGGGTGGTATAGTCAGGTTGAGTGGGTGGTATAGTCAGGTTGAGTGGGTGGTATAGTCAGGTTGAGTGGGTGGTATAGTCAGGTTGAGTGGGTGGTATAGTCAGGTTGAGTGGGTGGTATAGTCAGGTTGAGTGGGTGGTATAGTCAGGTTGACTGGGTGGTATGGTCAGGTTGAGTGGGTGGTATAGTCAGGTTGAGTGGGTGGTATGGTCAGGTTGAGTGGGTGGTATAGTCAGGTTGAGTGGGTGGTATGGTCAGGTTGAGTGGGTGGTATAGTCAGGTTGAGTGGGTGGTATAGTCAGGTTGAGTGGGTGGTATAGTCAGGTTGAGTGGGTGGTATGGTCAGGTTGAGTGGGTGGTATAATCAGGTTGAGTGGGTGGTATGGTATGGTTGAGTGGGTGGTATGGTCAGGTTGAGTGGGTGGTAGAGTCAGGTTGAGTGGGTGGTATAGTCAGGTTGAGTGGGTGGTATAGTCAGGTTGAGTGGGTGGTATAGTCAGGTTGAGTGGGTGGTAGGGTCAGGTTGAGTGGGTGGTATAGTCAGGTTGAGTGGGTGGTATAGTCAGGCTGAGTGGGTGGTATGGGCAGGTTGAGTGGGTGGTATGGGCAGGTTGAGTGGGTGGTATAGTCAGGTTGAGTGGGTGGTATAGTCAGGTTGAGTGGGTGGTATAGTCAGGTTGAGTGGGTGGTATAGTCAGGTTGAGTGGGTGGTATAGTCAGGTTGAGTGGGTGGTATAGTCAGGTTGAGTGGGTGGTATAGTCAGGTTGAGTGGGTGGTATAGTCAGGTTGAGTGGGTGGTATAGTCAGGTTGAGTGGGTGGTATAGTCAGGTTGAGTGGGTGGTATAGTCAGGTTGAGTGGGTGGTATAGTAGGGTTGAGTGGGTGGTAGGGTCAGGTTGAGTGGGTGGTATAGTCAGGTTGAGTGGGTGGTATAGTCAGGTTGAGTGGGTGGTAGGGTCAGGTTGAGTGGGTGGTATAGTCAGGTTGAGTGGGTGGTATAGTCAGGTTGAGTGGGTGGTATAGTCAGGTTGAGTGGGTGGTATGGTCAGGTTGAGTGGGTGGTATAGTCAGGTTGAGTGGGTGGTATAGTCAGGTTGAGTGGGTGGTATAGTCAGGTTGAGTGGGTGGTATAGTCAGGTTGAGTGGGTGGTATAGTCAGGTTGAGTGGGTGGTATAATCAGGTTGAGTGGGTGGTATGGTATGGTTGAGTGGGTGGTATGGTCAGGTTGAGTGGGTGGTATAGTCAGGTTGAGTGGGTGGTATAGTCAGGTTGAGTGGGTGGTATAGTCAGGTTGAGTGGGTGGTATAGTCAGGTTGAGTGGGTGGTAGGGTCAGGTTGAGTGGGTGGTATAGTCAGGTTGAGTGGGTGGTATAGTCAGGTTGAGTGGGTGGTATGGGCAGGTTGAGTGGGTGGTATGGGCAGGTTGAGTGGGTGGTATAGTCAGGTTGAGTGGGTGGTATAGTCAGGTTGAGTGGGTGGTATAGTCAGGTTGAGTGGGTGGTATAGTCAGGTTGAGTGGGTGGTATAGTCAGGTTGAGTGGGTGGTATAGTCAGGTTGAGTGGGTGGTATAGTCAGGTTGAGTGGGTGGTATAGTCAGGTTGAGTGGGTGGTATAGTCAGGTGTATAGTCAGGTTGAGTGGGTGGTATAGTCAGGTTGAGTGGGTGGTATGGTCAGGTTGAGTGGGTGGTATAGTCAGGTTGAGTGGGTGGTATAGTCAGGTTGAGTGGGTGGTATAGTCAGGTTGAGTGGGTGGTATAGTCAGGTTGAGTGGGTGGTATAGTCAGGTTGAATGGGTGGTATAGTCAGGTTGACTGGGTGGTATGGTCAGGTTGAGTGGGTGGTAGGGTCAGGTTGAGTGGGTGGTATAGTCAGGTTGAGTGGGTGGTATAGTCAGGTTGAGTGGGTGGTATAGTCAGGTTGAGTGGGTGGTAGGGTCAGGTTGAGTGGGTGGTATAGTCAGGTTGAGTGGGTGGTATAGTCAGGTTGAGTGGGTGGTATAGTCAGGTTGAGTGGGTGGTAGGGTCAGGTTGAGTGGGTGGTATAGTCAGGTTGAGTGGGTGGTATAGTCAGATTGAGTGGGTGGTATAGTCAGGTTGAGTGGGTGGTATAGTCAGGTTGAGTGGGTGGTATAGTCAGGTTGAGTGGGTGGTAGGGTCAGGTTGAGTGGGTGGTATAGTCAGGTTGAGTGGGTGGTATAGTCAGATTGAGTGGGTGGTATAGTCAGGTTGAGTGGGTGGTATAGTCAGGTTGAGTGGGTGGTATGGTCAGGTTGAGTGGGTGGTATAGTCAGGTTGAGTGGGTGGTATAGTCAGGTTGAGTGGGTGGTATGGTCAGGTTGAGTGGGTGGTATAGTCAGGTTGAGTGGGTGGTATAGTCAGGTTGAGTGGGTGGTATGGTCAGGTTGAGTGGGTGGTATAGTCAGGTTGAGTGGGTGGTATAGTCAGGTTGAGTGGGTGGTATGGTCAGGTTGAGTGGGTGGTATAGTCAGGTTGAGTGGGTGGTATAGTCAGGTTGAGTGGGTGGTATAGTCAGGTTGAGTGGGTGGTATAGTCAGGTTGAGTGGGTGGTATAGTCAGGTTGAGTGGGTGGTATGGTCAGGTTGAGTGGGTGGTATAGTCAGGTTGAGTGGGTGGTATAGTCAGGTTGAGTGGGTGGTATAGTCAGGTTGAGTGGGTGGTATAGTCAGGTTGAGTGGGTGGTATAGTCAGGTTGAGTGGGTGGTATAGTCAGGTTGAGTGGGTGGTATAGTCAGGTTGAGTGGGTGGTATAGTCAGGTTGACTGGGTGGTATGGTCAGGTTGAGTGGGTGGTAGGGTCAGGTTGAGTGGGTGGTATAGTCAGGTTGAGTGGGTGGTATAGTCAGGTTGACTGGGTGGTATGGTCAGGTTGAGTGGGTGGTAGGGTCAGGTTGAGTGGGTGGTATAGTCAGGTTGAGTGGGTGGTATAGTCAGGTTGAGTGGGTGGTATAGTCAGGTTGAGTGGGTGGTAGGGTCAGGTTGAGTGGGTGGTATTGTCAGGTTGAGTGGGTGGTATAGTCAGGTTGAGTGGGTGGTATAGTCAGGTTGAGTGGGTGGTATGGTCAGGTTGAGTGGGTGGTATAGTCAGGTTGAGTGGGTGGTATGGTCAGGTTAAGTGGGTGGTAGGGTCAGGTTGAGTGGGTGGTATAGTCAGGTTGAGTGGGTGGTATAGTCAGGTTGAGTGGGTGGTATAGTCAGGTTGAGTGGGTGGTATAGTCAGGTTGAGTGGGTGGTATAGTCAGGTTGAGTGGGTGGTAGGGTCAGGTTGAGTGGGTGGTATAGTCAGGTTGAGTGGGTGGTATAGTCAGGTTGAGTGGGTGGTAGGGTCAGGTTGAGTGGGTGGTATAGTCAGGTTGAGTGGGTGGTATAGTCAGGTTGAGTGGGTGGTATAGTCAGGTTGAGTGGGTGGTATAGTCAGGTTGAGTGGGTGGTATAGTCAGGTTGAGTGGGTGGTATAGTCAGGTTGAGTGGGTGGTATAGTCAGGTTGACTGGGTGGTATGGTCAGGTTGAGTGGGTGGTATAGTCAGGTTGAGTGGGTGGTATGGTCAGGTTGAGTGGGTGGTATAGTCAGGTTGAGTGGGTGGTATGGTCAGGTTGAGTGGGTGGTATAGTCAGGTTGAGTGGGTGGTATAGTCAGGTTGAGTGGGTGGTATAGTCAGGTTGAGTGGGTGGTATGGTCAGGTTGAGTGGGTGGTATAATCAGGTTGAGTGGGTGGTATGGTATGGTTGAGTGGGTGGTATGGTCAGGTTGAGTGGGTGGTAGAGTCAGGTTGAGTGGGTGGTATAGTCAGGTTGAGTGGGTGGTATAGTCAGGTTGAGTGGGTGGTATAGTCAGGTTGAGTGGGTGGTAGGGTCAGGTTGAGTGGGTGGTATAGTCAGGTTGAGTGGGTGGTATAGTCAGGCTGAGTGGGTGGTATGGGCAGGTTGAGTGGGTGGTATGGGCAGGTTGAGTGGGTGGTATAGTCAGGTTGAGTGGGTGGTATAGTCAGGTTGAGTGGGTGGTATAGTCAGGTTGAGTGGGTGGTATAGTCAGGTTGAGTGGGTGGTATAGTCAGGTTGAGTGGGTGGTATAGTCAGGTTGAGTGGGTGGTATAGTCAGGTTGAGTGGGTGGTATAGTCAGGTTGAGTGGGTGGTATAGTCAGGTTGAGTGGGTGGTATAGTCAGGTTGAGTGGGTGGTATAGTCAGGTTGAGTGGGTGGTATAGTCAGGTTGAGTGGGTGGTAGGGTCAGGTTGAGTGGGTGGTATAGTCAGGTTGAGTGGGTGGTATAGTCAGGTTGAGTGGGTGGTAGGGTCAGGTTGATTGGGTGGTATAGTCAGGTTGAGTGGGTGGTATAGTCAGGTTGAGTGGGTGGTATAGTCAGGTTGAGTGGGTGGTATGGTCAGGTTGAGTGGGTGGTATAGTCAGGTTGAGTGGGTGGTATAGTCAGGTTGAGTGGGTGGTATAGTCAGGTTGAGTGGGTGGTATAGTCAGGTTGAGTGGGTGGTATAGTCAGGTTGAGTGGGTGGTATAGTCAGGTTGACTGGGTGGTATGGTCAGGTTGAGTGGGTGGTAGGGTCAGGTTGAGTGGGTGGTATAGTCAGGTTGAGTGGGTGGTATAGTCAGGTTGAGTGGGTGGTATAGTCAGGTTGAGTGGGTGGTAGGGTCAGGTTGAGTGGGTGGTATAGTCAGGTTGAGTGGGTGGTATAGTCAGGTTGAGTGGGTGGTAGGGTCAGGTTGAGTGGGTGGTATAGTCAGGTTGAGTGGGTGGTATAGTCAGGTTGAGTGGGTGGTATAGTCAGGTTGAGTGGGTGGTATAGTCAGGTTGAGTGGGTGGTATAGTCAGGTTGAGTGGGTGAGTGGGTGGTATAGTCAGGTTGAGTGGGTGGTATAGTCAGGTTGAGTGGGTGGTATGGTCAGGTTGAGTGGGTGGTATGGTCAGAAAAACACTAAAGGTGTCCCCGGACGGGGCCCCGGGACCGAGTTTGGGAAACCGTGCATTAAATTTATGAGATGTATTCTCACTATCTGTGGCCTGAGGTGGATTTCTCCTGTTACTAAAGCCACGACACTACGTCATGCAAGGAGTTTCAATATCTCATCATTACCGTCTGATTACCTGTAGCTAGCAGGTCAAAGGTCACCGTGTTAAATGTTCCATATCCGTCAACCTGCTCCAGTGAGTAAGGAAAGGTGAGGCTATATGCTAAGACTCGGTACACACAGTCTCACCACCCTGTAACCCTTGTTCAACAGCAACACTACACTGTAACCCTTGTTCAACACCCCACTGTAACCCTTGTTCAACAGCAACACAACACTGTAACCCTTGTTCAACAACAACACTACACTGTAACCCTTGTTCAACACCAACACCCCACGGTAACCCTTGTTCAACAGCAACACCCCATTGTAACCCTTGTTCAACAGCACACTGTAACCCTTGTTCAACAGCAACACCCCACTGTAACCCTTGTTCAACAGCAACACCCCACTGTAACCCTTGTTCAACAGCAACACCACACTGTAACCCTTGTTCAACAGCACACTGTAACCCTTGTTCAACAGCAACACCACACTGTAACCCTTGTTCAACAGCAACACTACACTGTAACCCTTGTTCAACACCAACACCCCACGGTAACCCTTGTTCAACAGCAACACCCCACTGTAACCCTTGTTCAACAGCAACACTACACTGTAACCCTTGTTCAACAGCAACACCCCACTGTAACCCTTGTTCAACAGCAACACCACACTGTAACCCTTGTTCAACAGCAACACCACACTGTAACCCTTGTTCAACAGCAACACAACACTGTAACCCTTGTTCAACAGCAACCCCCGACTGTAACCCTTGTTCAACACCCCACTGTAACCCTTGTTCAACAGCAACACTACACTGTAACCCTTGTTCAACAGCAACACCCCACTGTAACCCTTGTTCAACACCACACTGTAACCCTTGTTCAACAGCAACACCACACTGTAACCCTTGTTCAACACCACACTGTAACCCTTGTTCAACAGCAACACCCCACTGTAACCCTTGTTCAACACCACACTGTAACCCTTGTTCAACAGCAACACCCCACTGTAACCCTTGTTCAACACCCCACTGTAACCCTTGTTCAACAACTACACCCCACTGTAACCCTTGTTCAACAGCAACACTACACTGTAACCCTTGTTCAACAGCAACACCCCACTGTAACCCTTGTTCAACACCACACTGTAACCCTTGTTCAACAGCAACACCCCACTGTAACCCTTGTTCAACACCCCACTGTAACCCTTGTTCAACAGCAACACTACACTGTAACCCTTGTTCAACACCAACACCACACTGTAACCCTTGTTCAACAGCAACACCCCACTGTAACCCTTGTTCAACAGCAACACTACACTGTAACCCTTGTTCAACAGCAACACCCCACTGTAACCCTTGTTCAACAGCAACACCCCACTGTAACCCTTGTTCAACAGCAACACCCCACTGTAACCCTTGTTCAACAGCAACACTACACTGTAACCCTTGTTCAACAGCAACACCCCACTGTAACCCTTGTTCAACAGCAACACCACACTATAACCCTTGTTCAACAGCAACACCCCACTGTAACCCTTGTTCAACAGCAACACTACACTGTAACCCTTGTTCAACAGCAACACCACACTGTAACCCTTGTTCAACAGCAACACCCCACTGTAACCCTTGTTCAACAAAAACACTACACTGTAACCCTTGTTCAACAGCAACACCCCACTGTAACCCTTGTTCAACAGCAACACCCCACTGTAACCCTTGTTCAACAACAACACCACACTGTAACCCTTGTTCAACAGCAACACCACACTGTAACCCTTGTTCAACAGCAACACTACACTGTAACCCTTGTTCAACACCAACACCACACTGTAACCCTTGTTCAACAGCAACACAACACTGTAACCCTTGTTCAACAGCAACACAACACTGTAACCCTTGTTCAACAGCAACACCCCACTGTAACCCTTGTTCAACACCAACACCACACTGTAACCCTTGTTCAACAGCAACACTACACTGTAACCCTTGTTCAACAGCAACACCACACTGTAACCCTTGTTCAACAGCAACACCCCACTGTAACCCTTGTTCAACAACTACACCCCACTGTAACCCTTGTTCAACAGCAACACTACACTGTAACCCTTGTTCAACAGCAACACCCCACTGTAACCCTTGTTCAACAACTACACCCCACTGTAACCCTTGTTCAACAGCAACACTACACTGTAACCCTTGTTCAACACCACACCACACTGTAACCCTTGTTCAACACTACACTGTAACCCTTGTTCAACAGCAACACCCCACTGTAACCCTTGTTCAACAGCAACACCCCACTGTAACCCTTGTTCAACAGCAACACCCCACTGTAACCCTTGTTCAACAGCAACACTACACTGTAACCCTTGTTCAACAGCAACACTACACTGTAACCCTTGTTCAACAGCAACACCACACTATAACCCTTGTTCAACACCACACTGTAACCCTTGTTCAACACCAACACCCCACGGTAACCCTTGTTCAACAGCAACACCCCATTGTAACCCTTGTTCAACAGCACACTGTAACCCTTGTTCAACAGCAACACCCCACTGTAACCCTTGTTCAACAGCAACACCCCACTGTAACCCTTGTTCAACAGCAACACCACACTGTAACCCTTGTTCAACAGCACACTGTAACCCTTGTTCAACAGCAACACCACACTGTAACCCTTGTTCAACAGCAACACTACACTGTAACCCTTGTTCAACACCAACACCCCACGGTAACCCTTGTTCAACAGCAACACCCCACTGTAACCCTTGTTCAACAGCAACACTACACTGTAACCCTTGTTCAACAGCAACACCCCACTGTAACCCTTGTTCAACAGCAACACCACACTGTAACCCTTGTTCAACAGCAACACCACACTGTAACCCTTGTTCAACAGCAACACAACACTGTAACCCTTGTTCAACAGCAACCCCCGACTGTAACCCTTGTTCAACACCCCACTGTAACCCTTGTTCAACAGCAACACTACACTGTAACCCTTGTTCAACAGCAACACCCCACTGTAACCCTTGTTCAACACCACACTGTAACCCTTGTTCAACAGCAACACCACACTGTAACCCTTGTTCAACACCACACTGTAACCCTTGTTCAACAGCAACACCCCACTGTAACCCTTGTTCAACACCACACTGTAACCCTTGTTCAACAGCAACACCCCACTGTAACCCTTGTTCAACACCCCACTGTAACCCTTGTTCAACAACTACACCCCACTGTAACCCTTGTTCAACAGCAACACTACACTGTAACCCTTGTTCAACAGCAACACCCCACTGTAACCCTTGTTCAACACCACACTGTAACCCTTGTTCAACAGCAACACCCCACTGTAACCCTTGTTCAACACCCCACTGTAACCCTTGTTCAACAGCAACACTACACTGTAACGCTTGTTCAACACCAACACCACACTGTAACCCTTGTTCAACAGCAACACCCCACTGTAACCCTTGTTCAACAGCAACACTACACTGTAACCCTTGTTCAACAGCAACACCCCACTGTAACCCTTGTTCAACAGCAACACCCCACTGTAACCCTTGTTCAACAGCAACACCCCACTGTAACCCTTGTTCAACAGCAACACTACACTGTAACCCTTGTTCAACAGCAACACCCCACTGTAACCCTTGTTCAACAGCAACACCACACTATAACCCTTGTTCAACAGCAACACCCCACTGTAACCCTTGTTCAACAGCAACACTACACTGTAACCCTTGTTCAACAGCAACACCACACTGTAACCCTTGTTCAACAGCAACACCCCACTGTAACCCTTGTTCAACAAAAACACTACACTGTAACCCTTGTTCAACAGCAACACCCCACTGTAACCCTTGTTCAACAGCAACACCCCACTGTAACCCTTGTTCAACAACAACACCACACTGTAACCCTTGTTCAACAGCAACACCACACTGTAACCCTTGTTCAACAGCAACACTACACTGTAACCCTTGTTCAACACCAACACCACACTGTAACCCTTGTTCAACAGCAACACAACACTGTAACCCTTGTTCAACAGCAACACAACACTGTAACCCTTGTTCAACAGCAACACCCCACTGTAACCCTTGTTCAACACCAACACCAAACTGTAACCCTTGTTCAACAGCAACACTACACTGTAACCCTTGTTCAACAGCAACACCACACTGTAACCCTTGTTCAACAGCAACACCCCACTGTAACCCTTGTTCAACAACTACACCCCACTGTAACCCTTGTTCAACAGCAACACTACACTGTAACCCTTGTTCAACAGCAACACCCCACTGTAACCCTTGTTCAACAACTACACCCCACTGTAACCCTTGTTCAACAGCAACACTACACTGTAACCCTTGTTCAACACCACACCACACTGTAACCCTTGTTCAACACTACACTGTAACCCTTGTTCAACAGCAACACCCCACTGTAACCCTTGTTCAACAGCAACACCCCACTGTAACCCTTGTTCAACAGCAACACCCCACTGTAACCCTTGTTCAACAGCAACACTACACTGTAACCCTTGTTCAACAGCAACACTACACTGTAACCCTTGTTCAACAGCAACACCACACTATAACCCTTGTTCAACACCACACTGTAACCCTTGTTCAACAGCAACACCCCACTGTAACCCTTGTTCAACACCACACTGTAACCCTTGTTCAACAGCAACGCCCCACTGTAACCCTTGTTCAACAGCAACACCCCACTGTAACCCTTGTTCAACAGCAACACCCCACTGTAACCCTTGTTCTACAGCAACACCCCACTGTAACCCTTGTTCAACAGCAACACCCCACTGTAACCCTTGTTCTACAGCAACACCCCACTGTAACCCTTGTTCAACACTACACCACACTGTAACCCTTGTTCAACAGCAACACCCCACTGTAACCCTTGTTCAACAACAACACCCCACTGTAACCCTTGTTCAACAGCAACACTACACTGTAACCCTTGTTCAACACTACACTGTAACCCTTGTTCAACAGCAACACCCCACTGTAACCCTTGTTCAACAACAACACCCCACTGTAACCCTTGTTCAACAACTACACCCCACTGTAACCCTTGTTCAACAGCAACACTACACTGTAACCCTTGTTCAACAGCAACACCCAACTGTAACCCTTGTTCAACACCACACTGTAACCCTTGTTCAACAGCAACACCCCACTGTAACCCTTGTTCAACACCCCACTGTAACCCTTGTTCAACAGCAACACTACACTGTAACCCTTGTTCAACACCAACACCACACTGTAACCCTTGTTCAACAGCAACACCCCACTGTAACCCTTGTTCAACAGCAACACTACACTGTAACCCTTGTTCAACAGCAACACCCCACTGTAACCCTTGTTCAACAGCAACACCCCACTGTAACCCTTGTTCAACAGCAACACCCCACTGTAACCCTTGTTCAACAGCAACACTACACTGTAACCCTTGTTCAACAGCAACACCCCACTGTAACCCTTGTTCAACAGCAACACCACACTATAACCCTTGTTCAACAGCAACACCCCACTGTAACCCTTGTTCAACAGCAACACTACACTGTAACCCTTGTTCAACAGCAACACCACACTGTAACCCTTGTTCAACAGCAACACCCCACTGTAACCCTTGTTCAACAAAAACACTACACTGTAACCCTTGTTCAACAGCAACACCCCACTGTAACCCTTGTTCAACAGCAACACCCCACTGTAACCCTTGTTCAACAGCAACACCACACTGTAACCCTTGTTCAACAGCAACACCACACTGTAACCCTTGTTCAACAGCAACACTACACTGTAACCCTTGTTCAACACCAACACCACACTGTAACCCTTGTTCAACAGCAACACAACACTGTAACCCTTGTTCAACAGCAACACAACACTGTAACCCTTGTTCAACAGCAACACCCCACTGTAACCCTTGTTCAACACCAACACCACACTGTAACCCTTGTTCAACAGCAACACTACACTGTAACCCTTGTTCAACAGTAACACCACACTATAACCCTTGTTCAACAGCAACACCCCACTGTAACCCTTGTTCAACAACTACACCCCACTGTAACCCTTGTTCAACAGCAACACTACACTGTAACCCTTGTTCAACAGCAACACCCCACTGTAACCCTTGTTCAACAACTACACCCCACTGTAACCCTTGTTCAACAGCAACACTACACTGTAACCCTTGTTCAACACCACACCACACTGTAACCCTTGTTCAACACTACACTGTAACCCTTGTTCAACAGCAACACCCCACTGTAACCCTTGTTCAACAGCAACACCCCACTGTAACCCTTGTTCAACAGCAACACCCCACTGTAACCCTTGTTCAACAGCAACACTACACTGTAACCCTTGTTCAACAGCAACACTACACTGTAACCCTTGTTCAACAGCAACACCACACTATAACCCTTGTTCAACACCACACTGTAACCCTTGTTCAACAGCAACGCCCCACTGTAACCCTTGTTCAACAGCAACACCCCACTGTAACCCTTGTTCAACAGCAACACCCCACTGTAACCCTTGTTCTACAGCAACACCCCACTGTAACCCTTGTTCAACAGCAACACCCCACTGTAACCCTTGTTCTACAGCAACACCCCACTGTAACCCTTGTTCAACACTACACCACACTGTAACCCTTGTTCAACAGCAACACCCCACTGTAACCCTTGTTCAACAACAACACCCCACTGTAACCCTTGTTCAACAGCAACACTACACTGTAACCCTTGTTCAACACTACACTGTAACCCTTGTTCAACAGCAACACCCCACTGTAACCCTTGTTCAACAGCAACACCCCACTGTAACCCTTGTTCAACACCACACTGTAACCCTTGTTCAACAGCAACGCCCCACTGTAACCCTTGTTCAACAGCAACACCCCACTGTAACCCTTGTTCAACAGCAACACCCCACTGTAACCCTTGTTCTACAGCAACACCCCACTGTAACCCTTGTTCAACAGCAACACCCCACTGTAACCCTTGTTCAACAGCAACACTACACTGTAACCCTTGTTCAACAGCAACACCCCACTGTAACCCTTGTTCAACAGCAACACCACACTATAACCCTTGTTCAACAGCAACACCCCACTGTAACCCTTGTTCAACAGCAACACTACACTGTAACCCTTGTTCAACAGCAACACCACACTGTAACCCTTGTTCAACAGCAACACCCCACTGTAACCCTTGTTCAACAAAAACACTACACTGTAACCCTTGTTCAACAGCAACACCCCACTGTAACCCTTGTTCAACAGCAACACCCCACTGTAACC
Source organism: Salvelinus alpinus (assembly GCF_045679555.1). Classification (NCBI taxonomy): domain Eukaryota; kingdom Metazoa; phylum Chordata; class Actinopteri; order Salmoniformes; family Salmonidae; genus Salvelinus; species Salvelinus alpinus. The sequence continues at coordinate 3,516,293 of NC_092086.1, read as the reverse complement.
CTTGTTCAACAGCAACACCACACTGTAACCCTTGTTCAACAGCAACACCACACTGTAACCCTTGTTCAACAGCAACACTACACTGTAACCCTTGTTCAACACCAACACCACACTGTAACCCTTGTTCAACAGCAACACAACACTGTAACCCTTGTTCAACAGCAACACAACACTGTAACCCTTGTTCAACAGCAACACCCCACTGTAACCCTTGTTCAACACCAACACCACACTGTAACCCTTGTTCAACAGCAACACTACACTGTAACCCTTGTTCAACAGTAACACCACACTATAACCCTTGTTCAACAGCAACACCCCACTGTAACCCTTGTTCAACAACTACACCCCACTGTAACCCTTGTTCAACAGCAACACTACACTGTAACCCTTGTTCAACAGCAACACCCCACTGTAACCCTTGTTCAACAACTACACCCCACTGTAACCCTTGTTCAACAGCAACACTACACTGTAACCCTTGTTCAACACCACACCACACTGTAACCCTTGTTCAACACTACACTGTAACCCTTGTTCAACAGCAACACCCCACTGTAACCCTTGTTCAACAGCAACACCCCACTGTAACCCTTGTTCAACAGCAACACCCCACTGTAACCCTTGTTCAACAGCAACACTACACTGTAACCCTTGTTCAACAGCAACACTACACTGTAACCCTTGTTCAACAGCAACACCACACTATAACCCTTGTTCAACACCACACTGTAACCCTTGTTCAACAGCAACGCCCCACTGTAACCCTTGTTCAACAGCAACACCCCACTGTAACCCTTGTTCAACAGCAACACCCCACTGTAACCCTTGTTCTACAGCAACACCCCACTGTAACCCTTGTTCAACAGCAACACCCCACTGTAACCCTTGTTCTACAGCAACACCCCACTGTAACCCTTGTTCAACACTACACCACACTGTAACCCTTGTTCAACAGCAACACCCCACTGTAACCCTTGTTCAACAACAACACCCCACTGTAACCCTTGTTCAACAGCAACACTACACTGTAACCCTTGTTCAACACTACACTGTAACCCTTGTTCAACAGCAACACCCCACTGTAACCCTTGTTCAACAGCAACACCCCACTGTAACCCTTGTTCAACACCACACTGTAACCCTTGTTCAACAGCAACGCCCCACTGTAACCCTTGTTCAACAGCAACACCCCACTGTAACCCTTGTTCAACAGCAACACCCCACTGTAACCCTTGTTCTACAGCAACACCCCACTGTAACCCTTGTTCAACAGCAACACCCCACTGTAACCCTTGTTCTACAGCAACACCCCACTGTAACCCTTGTTCAACACTACACCACACTGTAACCCTTGTTCAACAGCAACACCCCACTCTAACCCTTGTTCAACAACAACACCCCACTGTAACCCTTGTTCAACAGCAACACTACACTGTAACCCTTGTTCAACAGCAACACCCCACTGTAACCCTTGTTCAACAGCAACACCACACTGTAACCCTTGTTCAACAGCAACACCCCACTGTAACCCTTGTTCTAAATGGATGGGGTGACAACAGAAAAAACAACTATAAACTGTAACAGATTTACATAAACCACAACTTTAAACTGTAACAGATTTACATAAACCACCATTTAAACTGTAACAGATTTACATAAACCACAACTATAAACTGTAACAGATTTACATAAACCACAACTATAAACTGTAACAGATTTACCTAAACCACAACTTTAAACTGTAACAGATTTACATAAACCACCATTTAAACTGTAACAGATTTACATAAACCACAACTATAAACTGTAACAGATTTACATAAACCACAACTATAAACTGTAACAGATTTACCTAAACCACAACTTTAAACTGTAACAGATTTACATAAACCACAACTTTAAACTGTAACAGATTTACATAAACCACAACTTTAAACTGTAACAGATTTACATAAACCACCATTTAAACTGTAACAGATTTACATAAACCACAACTATAATCTGTAACAGATTTACATAAACCACAACTATAAACTGTAACAGATTTACATAAACCACAACTATAAACTGTAACAGATTTACCTAAACCACAACTTTAAACTGTAACAGATTTACATAAACCACAACTTTAAACTGTAACAGGTTTACATAAACCACAACTTTAAACTGTAACAGATTTACATAAACCACAATTTAAACTGTAACATATTTACATAAACCACAACTTTAAACTGTAACAGATTTACATAAACCACCATTTAAACTGTAACAGATTTACATAAACCACAACTATAATCTGTAACAGATTTACATAAACCACAACTATAAACTGTAACAGATTTACATAAACCACAACTATAAACTGTAACAGATTTACCTAAACCACAACTTTAAACTGTAACAGATTTACATAAACCACAACTTTAAACTGTAACAGGTTTACATAAACCACAACTTTAAACTGTAACAGATTTACATAAACCACAACTATAAACTGTAACAGATTTACATAAACCACAACTTTAAACTGTAACAGATTTACATAAACCACAACTTTAAACTGTAACAGATTTACATAAACCACAACTTTTACCTGTAACAGATTTACATAAACCACAAATTTAAACCAGCAAGTAAACCACTGTTTACCGAAAACCTCAAGGGATGATCAGATAGAGCTCTCAGAGAGGTGAGAGTGGGTGAGCCAATCAGATATCAGATCATAGTTATATAATCATCACCCCTTAAAGCTTTGGGAATAATAATAATAATATAAAATAATATAATAATGTATGAGGGGGGCGTGTACCTGGGGGGGTGGTGGGTGTGTCCCCCGGGGTCGTCACGGGCGACCTGTTATAGCCAAAGGAAGTGAATAGTGGAAGCAGTGGCTGATGGATATGTGGAGGAGGAGGAGGCGGAGGAGGCAGGATATGGAACTGATGGAACGTGGTTTCGTTGCCGTTGACGACCGCTGAGTTGGCGGGGGCGACCGTCGGCGTGGGAACGAGCTGTATCTTTTGAAACTGTTGGGTGTTAATGACTGTGCTCGGCAAACCTAGATACGATCACCGTGACGATGACACGACAACAAACAAACAAAAACAAACAAAAACAAAATACATGTAAGAGAAATAAAATGTAATTAAACCAATAAAAAACCTTAAATCACAAATCAATCGACTAGGTAACATGTTAGAGAGATGAACACAGAGAGAGATGGAGGAAGGAGACGGACGGAAGGAGGATAGAGATTACTGTGACTAGGATGGAGAGAGGAGAGGAATGGAGGGAGGAGAGGGGAGGGAGGAGAGAGATGGAGGGAGGAGAAGGATGGAGGGAGGAGAGGAATGGAGGGAGGAGAGGGGAGGGAGGAGAGGGGAGGGAGGAGAAGGATGGAGGGAGGAGAGGAATGGAGGGAGGAGAGGGGAGGGAGGAGAGAGATGGAGGGAGGAGAAGGATGGAGGGAGGAGAGGAATGGAGGGAGGAGAGGGGAGGGAGGAGAGGGGAGGGAGGAGATGAATGGAGGGAGGAGAGGGGAGGGAGGAGAGGAATAGAGAGACGAGAGGGGAGGGAGGAGAGGCATGAGAGGACAGCAAGTAACTGTGTTCTCCCTCTGAACACAGCTGCCTTACGTACACTATGTACCCTGGGGAAGTGTGTGTGTGTGTGTGTGTGTGTGTGTCTGAATGTGTGCGTGCGTGTGTGTGTGTGTGTGTGTGTGTGTGTGTGTGTGTTCTGAGCATTTGGTATGACTCACTTTATGCTTTGGGAAGACCGATAATTCAATTATCAGTGAAACACACACACACACACACACACACACACACACACACACACACACACACACACACACACACACACACACACACACACACACACACACACACACACACACACACACACACACACACACACACACGCACACACACTGGGCTTGGCTGTTGTTTCTGGAGCAGCTGATGGTCGTGACAGAGGGTGGGTCAGCTGTAAGGTAGTTGTACTGTATCGTGACAGAGGGTCAGCTGTAAGGTAGTTTTATGGTATCGTGACAGAGGGTCAGCTGTAAGGTAGTTGTATGGTATCGTGACAGAGGGTCAGCTGTAAGGTAGTTTTACGGTATCGTGACAGAGGGTCAGCTGTAAGGTAGTTGTATGGTATCGTAACAGAGGGTCAGCTGTAAGGTAGCTGTATGGTATCGTGACAGAGGGTCAGCTGTAAGGTAGTTGTACGGTATCATGACAGAGGGTCAGCTGTAAGGTAGTTGTACGGTATCGTGACAGAGGGTCAGCTGTAAGGTAGTTTTATGGTATCGTGACAGAGGGTCAGCTGTAAGGTAGTTGTACGGTATCGTGACAGAGGGTCAGCTGTGAGGTAGCTGTACGGTATCATGACAGAGGGTTAGCTGTAAGGTAGTTGTACGGTATCGTGACAGAGGGTCAGCTGTAAGGTAGTTGTACGGTATTGTGACAGAGGGTCAGCTGTAAGGTAGTTGTACGGTATCGTGACAGAGGGTCAGCTGTAAGGTAGTTGTACGGTATCGTGACAGAGGGTCAGCTGTAAGGTAGTTGTACGGTATTGTGACAGAGGATCAGCTGTAAGGTAGTTGTACGGTATCGTGACAGAGGGTCAGCTGTGTTAATATCAGCAGTAGAGCAACAACAGGAAGGAGAAGAGTTAGAAGCTGAGCTGGTAGAGAGAAGAAGAATATAGAGAAAGGGTGATGGGAAAAACAGCCAATGTGATACAAAACAGACAAACATGAAAAAAAACAGACAGACAGACAGACTGGTGTAGATATGACACCACTAGATATAGATATGACACCACTAGGTATAGATATGACACCACTAGATATAGATATGACACCACTAGGTATAGATATGACACCACTAGGTATAGATATGACACTACTAGATATAGATATGAAACCACTAGATATAGATATGACACCACTAGGTATAGATATGGACACCACTAGGTATAGATATGACACCACTAGGTATAGATATGACACCACTAGGTATAGATATGACACCACTAGATATGACACCACTAGGTATAGATATGGACACCACTAGATATAGATATGACACCACTAGGTATAGATATGACACCACTAGATATGACACCACTAGGTATAGATATGGACACCACTAGGTATAGATATGACACCACTAGATATGACACCACTAGGTATAGATATGGACACCACTAGATATAGATATGACACCACTAGGTATAGATATGACACCACTAGGTATAGATATGACACCACTAGGTAAATATATGACACCACTAGGTATAGATATGACACCACTAGATATAGATATGACACCACTAGATATAGATATGACACCACTAGATATAGATATGACACCACTAGGTATAGATATGACACAACTAGGTATAGATATGACACCACTAGGTATAGATATGACACCACTAGATATAGATATGACACCACTAGATATAGATATGACACCACTAGATATAGATATGACACCACTAGATATAGATATGACACCACTAGGTATAGATATGACACCACTAGGTATAGATATGACACCACTAGATATAGATATGACACCACTAGATATAGATATGACACCACTAGATATGACACCACTAGATATAGATATGACACCACTAGGTAGGGATATGACACCACTAGGTATAGATATGACACCACTAGGTATAGATATGACACCACTAGGTATAGATATGACACCACTAGATTTAGATATGACACCACTAGGTATAGATATGACACCACTAGGTATAGATATGACACCACTAGGTGTAGATATGACACCACTAGGTGTAGATATGACACCACTAGATATAGATATGACACCACTAGATATAGATATGACACCACTAGATATAGATATGACACCCATAGGTTAAGACATGACACCACTAGGTATGACACCACTAGAAATAGATATGACACAACTAGAAATAGATATGACACCACTAGATATAGATATGACACCACTAGATATAGATATGACACCACTAGGAATAGATATGACACCACTAGGTATAGATATGACACCACTAGGTATAGATATGACACCACTAAGTATAGATATGACACCACTAGGTATAGATATGACACCACTAGGTATAGATATGACACCACTAGGTATAGATATGACACCACTAGGTATAGATATGACACCACTAGGTATAGATATGACACCACTAGGTATGACACCACTAGAAATAGATATGACACAACTAGAAATAGATATGACACCACTAGATATAGATATGACACCACTAGGAATAGATATGACACCACTAGGTATAGATATGACACCACTAGGTATAGATATGACACCACTAGGTATAGATATGACACCACTATGTATAGATATGACACCACTAGGTATAGATATGACACCACTAGGTATAGATATGACACCACTAGGTATAGATATGACACCACTAGGTATAGATATGACACCACTAGGTATAGATATGACACCACTAGGTATAGATATGACACCACTAGATATGACACCACTAGGTATAGATATGGACACCACTAGATATAGATATGACACCACTAGGTATAGATATGACACCACTAGATATGACACCACTAGGTATAGATATGGACACCACTAGGTATAGATATGACACCACTAGATATGACACCACTAGGTATAGATATGGACACCACTAGATATAGATATGACACCACTAGGTATAGATATGACACCACTAGGTATAGATATGACACCACTAGGTATATATATGACACCACTAGGTATAGATATGACACCACTAGATATAGATATGACACCACTAGATATAGATATGACACCACTAGATATAGATATGACACCACTAGGTATAGATATGACACAACTAGGTATAGATATGACACCACTAGGTATAGATATGACACCACTAGATATAGATATGACACCACTAGATATAGATATGACACCACTAGATATAGATATGACACCACTAGATATAGATATGACACCACTAGGTATAGATATGACACCACTAGGTATAGATATGACACCACTAGATATAGATATGACACCACTAGATATAGATATGACACCACTAGATATGACACCACTAGATATAGATATGACACCACTAGGTAGGGATATGACACCACTAGGTATAGATATGACACCACTAGGTATAGATATGACACCACTAGGTATAGATATGACACCACTAGATTTAGATATGACACCACTAGGTATAGATATGACACCACTAGGTATAGATATGACACCACTAGGTGTAGATATGACACCACTAGGTGTAGATATGACACCACTAGATATAGATATGACACCACTAGATATAGATATGACACCACTAGATATAGATATGACACCCATAGGTTAAGACATGACACCACTAGGTATGACACCACTAGAAATAGATATGACACAACTAGAAATAGATATGACACCACTAGATATAGATATGACACCACTAGATATAGATATGACACCACTAGGAATAGATATGACACCACTAGGTATAGATATGACACCACTAGGTATAGATATGACACCACTAAGTATAGATATGACACCACTAGGTATAGATATGACACCACTAGGTATAGATATGACACCACTAGGTATAGATATGACACCACTAGGTATAGATATGACACCACTAGGTATAGATATGACACCACTAGGTATGACACCACTAGAAATAGATATGACACAACTAGAAATAGATATGACACCACTAGATATAGATATGACACCACTAGGAATAGTTATGACACCACTAGGTATAGATATGACACCACTAGGTATAGATATGACACCACTAGGTATAGATATGACACCACTATGTATAGATATGACACCACTAGGTATAGATATGACACCACTAGGTATAGATATGACACCACTAGGTATAGATATGACACCACTAGGTATAGATATGACACCACTAGGTATAGATATGACACCACTAGATATAGATATGACACCACTAGATATAGATATGACACCACTAGATATAGATATGACACCACTAGATATAGATATGACACCACTAGGTATAGATATGACACCACTAGGTATAGATATGACACCACTAGATATAGATATGACACCACTAGATATAGATATGACACCACTAGATATGACACCACTAGATATAGATATGACACCACTAGGTAGGGATATGACACCACTAGGTATAGATATGACACCACTAGGTATAGATATGACACCACTAGGTATAGATATGACACCACTAGATATAGATATGACACCACTAGGTATAGATATGACACCACTAGGTATAGATATGACACCACTAGGTGTAGATATGACACCACTAGGTGTAGATATGACACCACTAGATATAGATATGACACCACTAGATATAGATATGACACCACTAGATATAGATATGACACCCATAGGTTAAGATATGACACCACTAGGTATGACACCACTAGAAATAGATATGACACAACTAGAAATAGATATGACACCACTAGATATAGATATGACACCACTAGATATAGATATGACACCACTAGGAATAGATATGACACCACTAGGTATAGATATGACACCACTAGGTATAGATATGACACCACTAAGTATAGATATGACACCACTAGGTATAGATATGACACCACTAGGTATAGATATGACACCACTAGGTATAGATATGACACCACTAGGTATAGATATGACACCACTAGGTATGACACCACTAGAAATAGATATGACACAACTAGAAATAGATATGACACCACTAGATATAGATATGACACCACTAGGAATAGATATGACACCACTAGGTATAGATATGACACCACTAGGTATAGATATGACACCACTAGGTATAGATATGACACCACTATGTATAGATATGACACCACTAGGTATAGATATGACACCACTAGGTATAGATATGACACCACTAGGTATAGATATGACACCACTAGGTATAGATATGACACCACTAGATATAGATATGACACCACTAGATATAGATATGACACCACTAGATATAGATATGACACCACTAGGTATAGATATGACACCACTAGGTATAGATATGACACCACTAGGTATAGATATGACACCACTAGATATGACACCACTAGGTATAGATATGACACCACTAGGTATAGATATGACACCACTAGATATAGATATGACACCACTAGATATGACACCACTAGGTATAGATATGACACCACTAGATATAGATATGACACCACTAGGTATAGATATGACACCACTAGATATGACACCACTAGATATAGATATGATACCACTAGATATAGATATGACACCACTAGGTATAGATATGACACCACTATATATAGATATGACACCACTAGGTATAGATATGACACCACTAGATATAGATATGACACCACTAGGTATAGATATGACACCACTAGATATAGATATGACACCACTAGGTATAGATATGACACCACTAGATATAGATATGACACCACTAGGTATAGATATGACACCACTAGAAATAGATATGACACCACTAGGTAAAGATATGACACCACTAGGTATAGATATGACACCACTAGGTATAGATATGACACCACTAGGTATAGATATGACACCACTAGATATAGATATGACACCACTAGGTATATATATGACACCACTAGGTATAGATATGACACCACTAGATATAGATATGACACCACTAGGTATGACACCACTAGATGTATATATGACACCACTAGATATAGATATGACACCACTAGGTATAGATATGACACCACTAGGTGTAGATATGACAACACTAGATATAGATATGACACCACTAGATATAGATATGATACCACTAGGTATAGATATGACACCACTAGATATAGATATGACACCACTAGGTATGACACCACTAGGTATAGATATGACACCACTAGATATAGATATGACACCACTAGATATAGATATGACACCACTAAATATAGATATGACACCACTAGATATAGATATGACACCACCACTAGATATAGATATGACACCACTAGATATAGATATGACACCACTAGATATAGATATGACACCACTAGATATAGATATGACACCACTAGGTATAGATATGACACCACTAGATATAGATATGACACCACTAGATATAGATATGACACCACTAGATATAGATATGACACCACTAGATATAGATATGACACCACTAGATATAGATATGACACCACTAGGTATAGATATGACACCACTAGGTATAGATATGACACCACTAGGTATAGATATGACACCACTAGGTATAGATATGATACCACTAGGTATAGATATGACACCACTAGATATAGATATGACACCACTAGATATAGATATGACACCACTAGGTATAGATATGACACCACTAGGTATAGATATGACACCACTAGATATAGATATGACACCACTAGATATAGATATGACACCACTAGATATAGATATGAAACCACTAGATATAGATATGACACCACTAGGTATAGATATGGACACCACTAGGTATAGATATGACACCACTAGGTATAGATATGACACCACTAGGTATAGATATGACACCACTAGATATGACACCACTAGGTATAGATATGGACACCACTAGATATAGATATGACACCACTAGGTATAGATATGACACCACTAGATATAGATATGACACCACTAGATATAGATATGACACCACTAGATATAGATATGACACCACTAGATATAGATATGACACCACTAGATATGACACCACTAGATATAGATATGACACCACTAGGTAGGGATATGACACCACTAGGTATAGATATGACACCACTAGGTATAGATATGACACCACTAGGTATAGATATGACACCACTAGATATAGATATGACACCACTAGGTATAGATATGACACCACTAGGTATAGATATGACACCACTAGGTGTAGATATGACACCACTAGGTATAGTTATGACACCACTAGATATAGATATGACACCACTAGATATAGATATGTCACCACTAGGTATAGATATGACACCACTAGGTATAGATATGACACCACTAGATATAGATATGACACCACTAGATATAGATATGACACCACTAGGTGTAGATATGACACCACTAGATATAGATATGACACCACTAGATATAGATATGACACCACTAGATATAGATATGACACCCATAGGTAAAGATATGACACCACTAGGTATGACACCACTAGAAATAGATATGACACAACTAGAAATAGATATGACACCACTAGATATAGATATGACACCACTAGGAATAGATATGACACCACTAGGTATAGATATGACACCACTAGGTATAGATATGACACCACTAGGTATAGATATGACACCACTAGGTGTAGATATGACACCACTAGGTATAGTTATGACACCACTAGATATAGATATGACACCACTAGATATAGATATGTCACCACTAGGTATAGATATGACACCACTAGGTATAGATATGACACCACTAGATATAGATATGACACCACTAGATATAGATATGACACCACTAGGTGTAGATATGACACCACTAGATATAGATATGACACCACTAGGTATAGATATGACACCACTAGATATAGATATGACACCACTAGATATAGATATGACACCACTAGGTATAGATATGACACCACTAGATATAGATATGACACCACTAGGTATAGATATGACACCACTAGATATAGATATGACACCACTAGATATAGATATGACACCAATAGGTATAGATATGACACCACTAGATATAGATATGACACCACTAGATATAGATATGACACCACTAGGTATAGATATGACACCACTAGATATAGATATGACACCACTAGATATAGATATGACACCACTAGGTATAGATATGACACCACTAGATATAGATATGACACCACTAGGTATAGATATGACACCACTAGATATAGATATGACACCACTAGATATAGATATGACACCAATAGGTATAGATATGACACCACTAGATATAGATATGACACCACTAGGTATAGATATGACACCACTAGATATAGATATGAAACCACTAGATATGACACCACTAGGTATAGATATGACACCACTAGGTATAGATATGACACCACTAGATATGACACCACTAGATATAGATATGACACCACTAGATATAGATATGACACCACTAGATATAGATATGACACCACTAGATATAGATATGACACCACTAGATATAGATATGACACCGCTGCAGCTGTATTAGACTCAGTCACCCTCCCTGTATTGACCTCAGTAGAGGCTGGTAGATAGATAGAGCTGTATTAGACTCAGTCACCCTCCCTGTATTGACCTCAGTAGAGGCTGGTAGATAGATAGAGCTGTATTAGACTCAGTCACCCTCCCTGTATTGATCTCAGTAGAGGCTGGTAGATAGATAGAGCTGTATTAGACTCAGTCACCCTCCCTGTATTGATCTCAGTAGAGGCTGGTAGATAGATAGAGCTGTATTAGACTCAGTCACCCTCCCTGTATTGATCTCAGTAGAGGCTGGTAGATAGATAGAGCTGTATTAGACTCAGTCACCCTCCCTGTATTGATCTCAGTAGAGGCTGGTAGATAGATAGAGCTGTATTAGACTCAGTCACCCTCCCTGTATTGACCTCAGTAGAGGCTGGTAGATAGATAGAGCTGTATTAGACTCAGTCACCCTCCCTGTATTGATCTCAGTAGAGGCTGGTAGATAGATAGAGCTGTATTAGACTCAGTCACCCTCCCTGTATTGATCTCAGTAGAGGCTGGTAGATAGATAGAGCTGTATTAGACTCAGTCACCCTCCCTGTATTGACCTCAGTAGAGGCTGGTAGATAGATAGAGCTGTATTAGACTCAGTCACCCTCCCTGTATTGACCTCAGTAGAGGCTGGTAGATAGATAGAGCTGTATTAGACTCAGTCACCCTCCCTGTATTGATCTCAGTAGAGGCTGGTAGATAGATAGAGCTGTATTAGACTCAGTCACCCTCCCTGTATTGACCTCAGTAGAGGCTGGTAGATAGATAGAGCTGTATTAGACTCAGTCACCCTCCCTGTATTGAACTACGTAGAGGCTGGTAGATAGATAGAGCTGTATTAGACTCAGTCACCCTCCCTGTATTGATCTCAGTAGAGGCTGGTAGATAGATAGAGCTGTATTAGACTCAGTCACCCTCCCTGTATTGACCTCAGTAGAGGCTGGTAGATAGATAGAGCTGTATTAGACTCAGTCACCCTCCCTGTATTGATCTCAGTAGAGGCTGGTAGATAGATAGAGCTGTATTAGACTCAGTCACCCTCCCTGTATTGACCTCAGTAGAGGCTGGTAGATAGATAGAGCTGTATTAGACTCAGTCACCCTCCCTGTATTGAACTACGTAGAGGCTGGTAGATAGATAGAGCTGTATTAGACTCAGTCACCCTCCCTGTATTGAACTATGTAGAGGCTGGTAGATAGATAGAGCTGTATTAGACTCAGTCACCCTCCCTGTATTGATCTCAGTAGAGGCTGGTAGATAGATAGAGCTGTATTAGACTCAGTCACCCTCCCTGTATTGACCTCAGTAGAGGCTGGTAGATAGATAGAGCTGTATTAGACTCAGTCACCCTCCCTGTATTGAACTACGTAGAGGCTGGTAGATAGATAGAGCTGTATTAGACTCAGTCACCCTCCCTGTATTGACCTCAGTAGAGGCTGGTAGATAGATAGAGCTGTATTAGACTCAGTCACCCTCCCTGTATTGATCTCAGTAGAGGCTGGTAGATAGATAGAGCTGTATTAGACTCAGTCACCCTCCCTGTATTGATCTCAGTAGAGGCTGGTAGATAGATAGAGCTGTATTAGACTCAGTCACCCTCCCTGTATTGAACTACGTAGAGGCTGGTAGATATATAGAGCTGTATTAGACTCAGTCACCCTCCCTGTATTGAACTACGTAGAGGCTGGTAGATAGATAGAGCTGTATTAGACTCAGTCACCCTCCCTGTATTGATCTCATTAGAGGCTGGTAGATAGATAGAGCTGTATTAGACTCAGTCACCCTCCCTGTATTGAACTACGTAGAGGCTGGTAGATAGATAGAGCTGTATTAGACTCAGTCACCCTCCCTGTATTGATCTCAGTAGAGGCTGGTAGATAGATAGAGCTGTATTAGACTCAGTCACCCTCCCTGTATTGACCTACGTAGAGGCTGGTAGATAGATAGAGCTGTATTAGACTCAGTCACCCTCCCTGTATTGATCTCAGTAGAGGCTGGTAGATAGATAGAGCTGTATTAGACTCAGTCACCCTCCCTGTATTGACCTACGTAGAGGCTGGTAGATAGATAGAGCTGTATTAGACTCAGTCACCCTCCCTGTATTGACCTACGTAGAGGCTGGTAGATAGATAGAGCTGTATTAGACTCAGTCACCCTCCCTGTATTGACCTCAGTAGAGGCTGGTAGATAGATAGAGCTGTATTAGACTCAGTCACCCTCCCTGTATTGACCTCAGTAGAGGCTGGTAGATAGATAGAGCTGTATTAGACTCAGTCACCCTCCCTGTATTGAACTACGTAGAGGCTGGTAGATTGATAGAGCTGTATTAGACTCAGTCACCCTCCCTGTATTGATCTCAGTAGAGGCTGGTAGATAGATAGAGCTGTATTAGACTCAGTCACCCTCCCTGTATTAGACTCAGTCACCCTCCCTGTATTAGACTCAGTCACCCTCCCTGTATTGAACTACATAGAGGCTGGTAGATAGATAGAGCTGTATTAGACTCAGTCACCCTCCCTGTATTGACCTCAGTAGAGGCTGGTAGATAGATAGAGCTGTATTAGACTCAGTCACCCTCCCTGTATTGATCTCAGTAGAGGCTGGTAGATAGATAGAGCTGTATTAGACTCAGTCACCCTCCCTGTATTGACCTCAGTAGAGGCTGGTAGATATATAGAGCTGTATTAGACTCAGTCACCCTCCCTGTATTGAACTACGTAGAGGCTGGTAGATAGATAGAGCTGTATTAGACACAGTCACCCTCCCTGTATTGATCTCAGTAGAGGCTGGTAGATAGATAGAGCTGTATTAGACTCAATCACCCTCCCTGTATTGATCTCAGTAGAGGCTGGTAGATAGATAGAGCTGTATTAGACTCAGTCACCCTCCCTGTATTGAACTACGTAGAGGCTGGTAGATAGATAGAGCTGTATTAGACTCAGTCACCCTCCCTGTATTGATCTCAGTAGAGGCTGGTAGATAGATAGAGCTGTATTAGACTCAGTCACCCTCCCTGTATTGATCTCAGTAGAGGCTGGTAGATAGATAGAGCTGTATTAGACTCAGTCACCCTCCCTGTATTGATCTCAGTAGAGGCTGGTAGATAGATAGAGCTGTATTAGACTCAGTCACCCTCCCTGTATTGATCTCAGTAGAGGCTGGTAGATAGATAGAGCTGTATTAGACTCAGTCACCCTCCCTGTATTGAACTCAGTAGAGGCTGGTAGATAGATAGAGGTGTATTAGACTCAGTCACCCTCCCTGTATTGACCTCAGTAGAGGCTGGTAGATAGATAGAGCTGTATTAGACTCAGTCACCCTCCCTGTATTGATCTCAGTAGAGGCTGGTAGATAGATAGAGCTGTATTAGACTCAGTCACCCTCCCTGTATTGATCTCAGTAGAGGCTGGTAGATAGATAGAGCTGTATTAGACTCAGTCACCCTCCCTGTATTGACCTCAGTAGAGGCTGGTAGATAGATAGAGCTGTATTAGACTCAGTCACCCTCCCTGTATTGACCTCAGTAGAGGCTGGTAGATAGATAGAGCTGTATTAGACTCAGTCACCCTCCCTGTATTGAACTACGTAGAGGCTGGTAGATAGATAGAGCTGTATTAGACTCAGTCACCCTCCCTGTATTGACCTCAGTAGAGGCTGGTAGATAGATAGAGCTGTATTAGACTCAGTCACCCTCCCTGTATTGACCTCAGTAGAGGCTGGTAGATAGATAGAGCTGTATTAGACTCAGTCACCCTCCCTGTATTGATCTCAGTAGAGGCTGGTAGATAGATAGAGCTGTATTAGACTCAGTCACCCTCCCTGTATTGACCTCAGTAGAGGCTGGTAGATAGATAGAGCTGTATTAGACTCAGTCACCCTCCCTGTATTGATCTCAGTAGAGGCTGGTAGATAGATAGAGCTGTATTAGACTCAGTCACCCTCCCTGTATTGACCTCAGTAGAGGCTGGTAGATAGATAGAGCTGTATTAGACTCAGTCACCCTCCCTGTATTGACCTCAGTAGAGGCTGGTAGATAGATAGAGCTGTATTAGACTCAGTCACCCTCCCTG
>NC_092086.1:3479949-3494949 GCF_045679555.1 Salvelinus alpinus | reverse complement strand
GGTGATGTACTGCAGGTTAAAGGACTCTAACAGGTGATGTACTACAGGTTAAAGGAATCTAACAGGTGATGTACTGCAGGTTAAAGGACTCTAACAGTGATGTACTGCAGGTTAAAGGACTCTAACAGTGATGTACTGCTGGTTAAAGGACTCTAACAGTGATGTACTGCAGGTTAAAGGACTCTAACAGTGACGTACTGCAGGTTAAAGGACTCTAACAGTGACGTACTGCAGGTTAAAGGACACTAACAGTGATGTACTGCAGGTTAAAGGACTCTAACAGTGACGTACTGCAGGTTAAAGGACTCTAACAGTGATGTACTGCAGGTTAAAGGACTCTAACAGGTGATGTACTGTACGTTAAAGGACTCTAACAGTGATGTACTGCAGGTTAAAGGACTCTAACAGGTGATGTACTGCAGGTTAAAGGACTCTAACAGTGATGTACTGCAGGTTAAAGGACTCTAACAGTGATGTACTGCAGGTTAAAGGACTCTAACAGGTGATGTACTGCAGGTTAAAGGACTCTAACAGTGACGTTCTGCAGGTTAAAGGACTCTAACAGGTGATGTACTACAGGTTAAAGGACTCTAACAGGTGATGTACTGCAGGTTAAAGGACTCTAACAGTGACGTACTGCAGGTTAAAGGACTCTAACAGGTGATGTACTGCAGGTTAAAGGACTCTATCAGGTGATGTACTGCAGGTTAAAGGACTCTAACAGTGACGTACTGCAGGTACAGGTACAGGTACAGGTACAGGTACAGGTACAGGTACAGGTACACAAACACACACCTGTTCTCTTGTTGATGACCTCCACTATTGTAGAAGGGAAGTAGCCCACGCGGTCATTTCCTGTACGGTTGTCATGGATACAGCCCTTCCAGCGCCCGTCAACATGCTGCTCGAGAACCTGCCAGAGAGAAGAAACACATTCAACAGAGAACAGTAGAATATAATAAACAGAGAACAGTAGAATGTATCTATCCTTCTCTAACTGTTCCTGTTATCTCCTGTATCTATCCTCTATCCTTCTCTACCTGTCCTGTTATCTCCTGTATCTATCCTTCTCTACCTGTCCTGTTATCTCCTGTATCTATCCTCTATCCTTCTCTACCTGTCCTGTTATCTCCTGTATCTATCCTTCTCTACCTGTCCTGTTATCTCCTGTATCTATCCTCTATCCTTCTCTACCTGTCCTGTTATCTCCTGTATCTTTCCTTCTCTACCTGTCCTGTTATCTCCTGTATCTATCCTTCTCTAACTGTTCCTGTTATCTCCTATATCTATCCTTCTCTAACTGTTCCTGTTATCTCCTATATCTATCATTCTCTAACTGTTCCTGTTATCTCCTATATCTATCCTTCTCTAACTGTTCCTGTTAACACCTATATCTATCCTTCTCTACCTGTTCCTGTTATCTCCTGTATATATCCTTCTCTACCTGTTCCTGTTATCTCCTGTATCTATCTTTCTCTACCTGTTCCTGTTATCCCCTGTATCTATCCTTCTCTACCTGTTCATGTTATCCCCTGTATCTATCCTTCTCTACCTGTTCCTGTTATCTCCTGTATCTATCCTTCTCTACCTGGTCCTATTATCTCCTGTATCTATCCCTCTCTAACTGTTCCTGTTATCTCCTGTATCTATCCTCCTCTACCTTTTCCTGTTATCTCCTGTATCTATCCTTCTCTAACTAATCCTGTTATCTCCTGTATCTATCCTTCTCTACCTGTTCCTGTTATCTCCAGTATCTATCCTCTATCCTTCTCTACCTGTTCCTGTTATCTCCTATATCTATCCTTCTCTAACTGTTCCTGTTATCTCCTGTATGTGCGTGTGTAAGTGCGGTGTGTGTGTGTACGTTTCTGTGTGTGTGTGTGTGTGTGTGTGTGTGTGTGTGTGTGTGTGTGTGTGTGTGTGTGTGTGTGTGCGCGCGCCCGTGTGTGTGTACCGTGATGACGTCCCCAGCCTTGATGTTGAGGCTGGTCAGGTCGTAGTTGTTGCAGTAATCCTTCAAGGCCCTGACCTGGAGGGCTGCCGACGCATCTGAGAGAGACATGCTGGTTTAATATCACACACACACACACACACCACACACACACACACACACACACACACACACACACACACACACACACACACACCACACTGACACACACACACACACAGACACACACACACACACACACACACACACACACACACACACACAACACACACACACACACACACACACACACACACACACACACACACACACACACACACACACACACTCAGGCATGCACACACACACACACACACACACACACACACACACACACACACACACACACACACACACACACACACACACACACACACTCAGGCATGCACACACACACACACACACACACACACACACACACACACACACACACACACACACACACACACACATACACACACACACACACACACACACACACACACACACACACACTCAGGCATGCACACACACACACACACACACACACACACACACACACACACACACACACACACACACACACACACACACACACACACACACACACACACACACACACACACACACACACGCACACACATCCCCTCCCCCCCCTGTACCTCTGAGTAGCTGTTTGATCTCTCTGCTGGCCTGTGAAGCTGAGAACTGGTAAACTATGTCCAAGGCCGTCTGGCTGTAGGTGTTCCTCACCGCTGCATTGATACCACTCTGTAGGGACAAGGATTAGGATTAGGGTTAGGGTTAGGATTAGGGTTAGGATTAGGATTAGGATTATGGTTAGGATTAGGCTGAGGGTTAGGATTAGGGTTAGGGTTAGGGTTAGGATTAGGGTTAGGATTAGGGTTAGGATTAGGGTTAGGGTTAGGATTAGGGTTAGGATTAGGATTAGGATTAGGTCTTCTTCTATCCAGGGTTGGGTTCAATTACATTTAAATTACAGTCAATTCTAATGCACTAGGCTTCCTCTACCCTGGTTCTAACCCTGCACTAGTGCCTCTACCCTGGTTCTAATGCACTAGAGCCTCTACCCTGGTTCTAACCCAGCACTAGTGCTTCTACCCTGGTTCTAATGCACTAGAGCCTCTACCCTGATTCTAATGCACTAGAGCCTCTACCCTGGTTCTAATGCACTAGAGCCTCTACCCTGGTTCTAATGCACTAGAGCCTCTACCCTGGTTCTAATGCACTAGTGCCTCTACCCTGGTTCTAATGCACTAGAGCCTCTACCCTGGTTCTAATGCACTAGTGCCTCTACCCTGGTTCTAACCCTACACTAGTGCCTCTACCCTGGTTCTAATGCACTAGTGCCTCTACCCTGGTTCTAACCCTGCAATAGAGCCTCTACCCTGGTTCTAATGCACTAGTACCTCTACCCTGGTTCTAACCCTACACTAGTGCCTCTACCCTGGTTCTAATCCACTAGGCTTCCTCTACCCTGGATCTAATGCACTAGTGCCTCTACCCTGGTTCTAATGCACTAGTGCTTCTACCCGGGTTCTAATGCACTAGAGCCTCTACCCTGGTTCTAATGCACTAGAGCCTCTACCCTGGTTCTAATGCACTAGAGCCTCTACCCTGGTTCTAATGCACTAGTGCCTCTACCCTGGTTCTAATGCACTAGAGCCTCTACCCTGGTTCTAATGCACTAGTGCCTCTACCCTGGTTCTAACCCTACACTAGTGCCTCTACCCTGGTTCTAATGCACTAGTGCCTCTACCCTGGTTCTAACCCTGCAATAGAGCCTCTACCCTGGTTCTAACCCTGCACTAGTACCTCTACCCTGGTTCTAACCCTACACTAGTGCCTCTACCCTGGTTCTAATGCACTAGTGCCTCTACCCTGGTTCTAATGCACTAGTGCCTCTACCATAGTTCTAATGCACTAGTGCCTCTACCCTGGTTCTAATGCACTAGTGCCTCTACCCTGGTTCTAACCCTGCACTAGTGCCACTACCCTGGTTCTAACCCTGCACTAGTGCCACTACCCTGGTTCTAACCCAGCACTAGTGCCTCTACCCTGGTTCTAACCCTGCACTAGTACCTCTACCCTGGTTCTAATGCACTAGTGCCTCTACCCTGGTTCTAACCCTGCACTAGTGCCACTACCCTGGTTCTAACCCTGTACTAGTGCCTCTACCCTGGTTCTAACCCTGTACTAGTGCCTCTACCCTGGTTCTAACCCTGTACTAGTGCCTCTACCCTGGTTCTAACCCTGCACTAGTGCCTCTACCCTGGTTCTAACCTTGCACTAGTGCCTCTACCCTGGTTCTAACCCTGCACTAGTTCCCCTACCCTGGTTCTAATGCACTAGACTTCCTCTACCCTGCTTCTAATGCACTAGTGCCTCTACCCTGGTTCTAACCCTGTACTAGTGCCTCTACCCTGGTTCTAACCCTGCACTAGTGCCACTACCCTGGTTCTAACCCTGCACTAGTGCATCTACCCTGGTTCTAATGCACCAGACTTCCTCTACCCTGGTTCTAACCCTGCACTAGTGCCTCTACCCTGGTTCTAATGCACTAGACTTCCTCTACCCTGCTTCTAATGCACTAGTGCATCTACCCTGGTTCTAACCCTGTACTAGTGTCTCTACCCTGGTTCTAATGCACCAGACTTCCTCTACCCTGGTTCTAACCCTGTACTAGTGCCTCTACCCTGGTTCTAACCCTGTACTAGTGCCTCTACCCTGGTTCTAATGCACTAGACTTCCTCTACCCTGGTTCTAACCCTGTACTAGTGCCTCTACCCTGGTTCTAATGCACTAGTCCCTCTACCCTGGTTCTAATGCACTAGTGCCTCTACCCTGGTTCTAACCCTGTACTAGTGTCTCTACCCTGGTTCTAATGCACCAGACTTCCTCTACCCTGGTTCTAACCCTGAACTAGTGCCTCTACCCTGGTTCTAACCCTGAACTAGTGCCTCTACCCTGGTTCTAACCCTACACTAGTGTCTCTACCCTGGTTCTAACCCTGTACTAGTGCCTCTACCCTGGTTCTAACCCTGCACTAGAGCCTCTACCCTGGTCATACCCTACACTAGTGTCTCTACCCTGGTTCTAACCCTGTACTAGTGTCTCTACCCTGGTTCTAATGCACCAGACTTCCTCTACCCTGGTTCTAACCCTACACTAGAGCCTCTACCCTGGTCATACCCTACACTAGTGTCTCTACCCTGGTTCTAACCCTGCACTAGAGCCTCTACCCTGGTCATACCCTACACTAGTGCCTCTACCCTGGTTCTAACCCTGTACTAGAGCCTCTACCCTGGTCATACCCTACACTAGTGTCTCTACCCTGGTTCTAACCCTGCACTAGAGCCTCTACCCTGGTCATACCCTACACTAGTGTCTCTACCCTGGTTCTAACCCTGCACTAGTGCCTCTACCCTGGTTCTAACCCTGCACTAGTTCCCCTACCCTGGTTCTAATGCACTAGACTTCCTCTACCCTGCTTCTAATGCACTAGTGCCTCTACCCTGGTTCTAACCCTGCAATAGTGCCACTACCCTGGTTCTAACCCTGCACTAGTGCAACTACCCTGGTTCTAATGCACCAGACTTCCTCTACCCTGGTTCTAACCCTGCACTAGTGCCTCTACCCTGGTTCTAATGCACTAGACTTCATCTACCCTGCTTCTAATGCACTAGTGCATCTACCCTGGTTCTAACCCTGTACTAGTGTCTCTACCCTGGTTCTAATGCACCAGACTTCCTCTACCCTGGTTCTAACCCTGTACTAGTGCCTCTACCCTGGTTCTAACCCTGTACTAGTGCCTCTACCCTGGTTCTAATGCACTAGACTTCCTCTACCCTGGTTCTAACCCTGTACTAGTGCCTCTACCCTGGTTCTAATGCACTAGTCCCTCTACCCTGGTTCTAATGCACTAGTGCCTCTACCCTGGTTCTAACCCTGTACTAGTGTCTCTACCCTGGTTCTAATGCACCAGACTTCCTCTACCCTGGTTCTAACCCTGAACTAGTGCCTCTACCCTGGTTCTAACCCTGAACTAGTGCCTCTACCCTGGTTCTAACCCTACACTAGTGTCTCTACCCTGGTTCTAACCCTGTACTAGTGCCTTTACCCTGGTTCTAACCCTGCACTAGAGCCTCTACCCTGGTCATACCCTACACTAGTGTCTCTACCCTGGTTCTAACCCTGTACTAGTGTCTCTACCCTGGTTCTAATGCACCAGACTTCCTCTACCCTGGTTCTAACCCTACACTAGAGCCTCTACCCTGGTCATACCCTACACTAGTGTCTCTACCCTGGTTCTAACCCTGCACTAGAGCCTCTACCCTGGTCATACCCTACACTAGTGCCTCTACCCTGGTTCTAACCCTGTACTAGAGCCTCTACCCTGGTCATACCCTACACTAGTGTCTCTACCCTGGTTCTAACCCTGCACTAGAGCCTCTACCCTGGTCATACCCTACACTAGTGTCTCTACCCTGGTTCTAACCCTGCACTAGTGCCTCTACCCTGGTTCTAACCCTGCACTAGTTCCCCTACCCTGGTTGTAATGCACTAGACTTCCTCTACCCTGCTTCTAATGCACTAGTGCCTCTACCCTGGTTCTAACCCTGCACTAGTGCCACTACCCTGGTTCTAACCCTGCACTAGTGCATCTACCCTGGTTCTAATGCACCAGACTTCCTCTACCCTGGTTCTAACCCTGCACTAGTGCCTCTACCCTGGTTCTAATGCACTAGACTTCCTCTACCCTGCTTCTAATGCACTAGTGCATCTACCCTGGTTCTAACCCTGTACTAGTGTCTCTACCCTGGTTCTAATGCACCAGACTTCCTCTACCCTGGTTCTAACCCTGTACTAGTGCCTCTACCCTGGTTCTAACCCTGTACTAGTGCCTCTACCCTGGTTCTAATGCACTACACTTCCTCTACCCTGGTTCTAACCCTGTACTAGTGCCTCTACCCTGGTTCTAATGCACTAGTCCCTCTACCCTGGTTCTAATGCACTAGTGCCTCTACCCTGGTTCTAACCCTGTACTAGTGTCTCTACCCTGGTTCTAATGCACCATACTTCATCTACCCTGGTTCTAACCCTACACTAATGCCTCTACCCTGGTCATACCCTACACTAGGCTTCCTCTACCCTGGTTCTAACCCTGAACTAGTGCCTCTACCCTGGTTCTAACCCTGAACTAGTGCCTCTACCCTGGTTCTAACCCTACACTAGTGTCTCTACCCTGGTTCTAACCCTGCACTAGAGCCTCTACCCTGGTCATACCCTACACTAGTGTCTCTACCCTGGTTCTAACCCTGTACTAGTGTCTCTACCCTGGTTCTAATGCACCAGACTTCCTCTACCCTGGTTCTAACCCTACACTAGAGCCTCTACCCTGGTCATACCCTACACTAGTGTCTCTACCCTGGTTCTAACCCTGCACTAGAGCCTCTACCCTGGTCATACCCTACACTAGTGCCTCTACCCTGGTTCTAACCCTGTACTAGAGCCTCTACCCTGGTCATACCCTACACTAGTGTCTCTACCCTGGTTCTAACCCTGCACTAGAGCCTCTACCCTGGTCATACCCTACACTAGTGTCTCTACCCTGGTTCTAACCCTGCACTAGAGCCTCTACCCTGGTTCTAACCCTGTACTAGTGCCTCTACCCTGGTTCTAACCCTACACTAGTGTCTCTACCCTGGTTCTAACCCTGTACTAGTGCCTCTACCCTGGTTCTAACCCTGCACAAGAGCCTCTACCCTGGTCATACCCTACACTAGTGTCTCTACCCTGGGTCTAACCCTGTACTAGTGTCTCTACCCTGGTTCTAATGCACCAGACTTCCTCTACCCTGGTTCTAACCCTACACTAGAGCCTCTACCCTGGTCATACCCTACACTAGTGTCTCTACCCTGGTTCTAACCCTGCACTAGAGCCTCTACCCTGGTCATACCCTACACTAGTGCCTCTACCCTGGTTCTAACCCTGTACTAGGCTTCCTCTACCCTGGTTCTAACCCTGCACTAGAGCCTCTACCCTGGTCATACCCTACACTAGTGTCTCTACCCTGGTTCTAATGCACTAATGCCTCTACCCTGGTCATACCCTACACTAGTGTCTCTACCCTGGTTCTAACACTGCACTAGAGCCTCTACCCTGGTCATACCCTACACTAGTGTCTCTACCCTGGTTCTAACCCTGCACTAGAGCCTCTACCCTGGTCATACCCTACACTAGTGCCTCTACCCTGGTTCTAACCCTGTACTAGGCTTCCTCTACCCTGGTTCTAACCCTGCACTAGAGCCTCTACCCTGGTCATACCCTACACTAGTGTCTCTACCCTGGTTCTAACCCTGCACTAGAGCCCCTACCCTGGTCATACCCTACACTAGTGTCTCTACCCTGGTTCTAACCCTGTACTAGGCTTCCTCTACCCTGGTTCTAACACTACACTAGTGTCTCTACCCTGGTTCTAATGCACTAGTGTCTCTACCCTGGTTCTAACCCTGCACTAGAGCCTCTACCCTGGTCATACCCTACACTAGTGTCTCTACCCTGGTTCTAACCCTGCACTAGAGCCTCTACCCTGGTCATACCCTACACTAGTGTCTCTACCCTGGTTCTAACCCTGCACTAGAGCCTCTACCCTGGTCATACCCTACACTAGTGCCTCTACCCTGGTTCTAACCCTGTACTAGGCTTCCTCTACCCTGGTTCTAACCCTGCACTAGAGCCTCTACCCTGGTCATACCCTACACTAGTGTCTCTACCCTGGTTCTAACCCTGCACTAGAGCCCCTACCCTGGTCATACCCTACACTAGTGTCTCTACCCTGGTTCTAACCCTGTACTAGGCTTCCTCTACCCTGGTTCTAACACTACACTAGTGTCTCTACCCTGGTTCTAATGCACTAGTGTCTCTACCCTGGTTCTAACCCTGCACTAGAGCCTCTACCCTGGTCATACCCTACACTAGTGTCTCTACCCTGGTTCTAACCCTGCACTAGAGCCTCTACCCTGGTCATACCCTACACTAGTGTCTCTACCCTGGTTCTAACCCTGCACTAGAGCCTCTACCCTGGTCATACCCTACACTAGTGTCTCTACCCTGGTTCTAACCCTGTACTAGGCTTCCTCTACCCTGGTTCTAACCCTACACTAGTGTCTCTACCCTGGTTCTAATGCACTAGTGTCTCTACCCTGGTTCTAATGCACTAGTGTCTCTACCCTGGTTCTAACCCTACACTAGTGCCTCTACCCTGGTTCTAATGCACTAGTGTCTCTACCCTGGTTCTAACCCTGCACTAGAGCCTCTACCCTGGTCATACCCTACACTAGTGTCTCTACCCTTGTTCTAACCCTGCACTAGAGCCTCTACCCTGGTCATACCCTACACTAGTGTCTCTACCCTGGTTCTAACCCTGTACTAGGCTTCCTCTACCCTGGTTCTAACCCTGCACTAGAGCCTCTACCCTGGTCATACCCTACACTAGTGTCTCTACCCTGGTTCTAACCCTGCACTAGAGCCTCTACCCTGGTCATACCCTACACTAGTGTCTCTACCCTGGTTCTAACCCTGTACTAGGCTTCCTCTACCCTGGTTCTAACCCTACACTAGTGTCTCTACCCTGGTTCTAATGCACTAGTGTCTCTACCCTGGTTCTAACCCTACACTAGTGCCTCTACCCTGGTTCTAATGCACTAGTGTCTCTACCCTGGTTCTAACCCTGCACTAGAGCCTCTACCCTGGTCATACCCTACACTAGTGTCTCTACCCTGGTTCTAACCCTGTACTAGGCTTCCTCTACCCTGGTTCTAACCCTACACTAGTGTCTCCACCCTGGTTCTAATGCACTAGTGTCTCTACCCTGGTTCTAACCCTACACTAGTGCCTCTACCCTGGTTCTAATGCACTAGTGTCTCTACCCTGGTTCTAACCCTACACTAGAGCCTCTACCCTGGTCATACCCTACACTAGTGTCTCTACCCTGGTTCTAACCCTACACTAGTGCCTCTACCCTGGTTCTAACCCTGCACTAGTGCCTCTACCCTGGTTCTAACCCTACACTAGTGCCTCTACCCTGGTTCTAATGCACCAGACTTCCTCTACCCTGGTTCTAACCCTACACTAATGCCTCTACCCTGGTTCTAATGCACCAGTCTTCCTCTACCCTGGTTCTAACCCTACACTAGTGCCTCTACCCTGGTTCTAACCCTACACTAGTGTCTCTACCCTGGTTCTAACCCTGTACTCGTGCCACCTTTACACAAATAAGGCAGAAGTGTAGCTGAGCTGTTTAGGAGTTAGGGGTTAATGGTTAAGCCTCAGTCTTCCCACAGAGCTCTGCTTCATGCAGGGGTCAGGGGTCAGGGGTCAGGGGTTAGGGGTTAATGATTAAAGGTTAGTTGTAGTTCCTCTTACATCCAGCAGGAGGCGAACAGCCTCAGTCTTCCCACAGAGAGCTGCTTCATGCAGGGGTTAGGGGTCAGGGGTTAGGGGTTAATGATTAAAGGTTAGTTGTAGTTCCTCTTACATCCAGCAGGAGGCGAACAGCCTCAGTCTTCCCACAGAGAGCTGCTTCATGCAGGGGTCAGGGGTCAGGAGTTAGGGGTTAATGATTAAAGGTTAGTTGTATTTCCTCTTACATCCAGCAGGAGGCGAACAGCCTCAGTCTTCCCACAGAGAGCTGCTTCATGCAGGGGTCAGGGGTCAGGGGTTAGGGGTTAATGATTAAAGGTTAGTTGTAGTTCCTCTTACATCCAACAGGAGGCGAACAGCCTCAGTCTTCCCACAGAGAGCTGCTTCATGCAGGGGTCAGGGGTCAGGGGTTAGGGGTTAATGATTAAAGGTTAGTTGTATTTCCTCTTACATCCAGCAGGAGGCGAACAGCCTCAGTCTTCCCACAGAGAGCTGCTTCATGCAGGGGTCAGGGGTCAGGGGTTAGGGGTTAATGATTAAAGGTTAGTTGTATTTCCTCTTACATCCAGCAGGAGGCGAACAGCCTCAGTCTTCCCACAGAGAGCTGCTTCATGCAGGGGTCAGGGGTCAGGGGTTAGGGGTTAATGATTAAAGGTTAGTTGTATTTCCTCTTACATCCAGCAGGAGGCGAACAGCCTCAGTCTTCCCACAGAGAGCTGCTTCATGCAGGGGTCAGGGGTCAGGGGTTAGGGGTTAATGATTAAAGGTTAGTTGTATTTCCTCTTACATCCAGCAGGAGGCGAACAGCCTCAGTCTTCCCACAGAGAGCTGCTTCATGCAGGGGTCAGGGGTCAGGGGTTAGGGGTTAATGATTAAAGGTTAGTTGTATTTCCTCTTACATCCAGCAGGAGGCGAACAGCCTCAGTCTTCCCACAGAGAGCTGCTTCATGCAGGGCCGTGCCAGCCTTGGTCTGTCTGTTGATGTCTATTCCAGACTGGATCAACAGCCTGGGGAACACACACAAACACAACACAACATACACACACAAACACAACATACACACACACACAAACACAACACAACATACACACACAAACACAACATACACACAACACAAACACACACACAAACACAACACACACACATTTTTTTAAATAATTGTTTTATATCTTTATTTGCCCCAAATACGTTCATCGTGAAAGTTTTTGTCGATTGCTTGAGCACATTTGTCCAAACAAAATTCACTTTTTCAAAAACAATTTAACACGCAGCCCCGAACTGAAACACATTTCATATGCAAATTAACACGCTGCAAAAAATGCATTAAATACTAAATCACCTCCCTCCATCAACACATACAACTTGATATCGAATGAAAAGTTACAGTATTTCAATCAATACACAACAGCCCAATAAATACTAAACTCCAACTATCAATATACCCTAACATGGTTAACTGGGTCATTTGTTTTATAGTATAATTATAGTATGACCATATAAGGCTGGGTCATTTGTTTTATAGTATAATTATAGTATGACCATATAAGGCTGGGTAATCTGTTGATAGTATAATTATAGTATGACCATATAAGGCTGGGTCATTTGTTGATGAGAGAGAGAGAGAGAGAGAGTGTGTGTGTGTGTGTGTGTGTGTGTGTGTGTGTGTGTGTGTGTGTGTGTGTGTGTGTGTGTGTGTGTGTGTGTGTGTGTGTGTGTGTGTGTGTGTGTGTGTGTGTGTGTGTGTTACCTGATGATGTCTATGTGTCCGTTCTTGGCTGCCAGGTGGAGAGGAGAGGTCCCGTTGGGGTCAGTAGAATCTCCTGGTTTAAGTTCCAGCAGGGCCACACACATGTTACTGTTGAGAAGGAGCTGGACCACCTATACACACACACACACACACACACACACAGACACACATATGTTACTGTTGAGAAGGAGCTGGACCACCTATACACACACACACACACACACACACACACACACACACACACACACACACACACACACACACACACACACACACACACACACACACACACACACACACACACACACACAGACACACATATGTTACAGTTGAGAAGGAGCTGGACCACCTATACACACACACACACACACACACACACACACACACACACACACACACACACACACACACACACACACACACACACACACACACACACACACACACACACACACACACACACACACATGTTACTGTTGAGAAGGAGCTGTACCACCTACACACACACACACACACACACACACACACGCACACACACACACACACATGTTACTGTTGAGAAGGAGCTGTACCACCTACACACACACACACACACACACACACACACACAGACACACACATGTTACTGTTGAGAAGGAGCTGGACCACCTATACACACACACACACACACACACAGACACACACATGTTACTGTTGAGAAGGAGCTGTACCACCTATACACACACACACACACGTTACTGTTGAGAAGGAGCTGTACCACCTATACACACACACACACACACACACACACACACACACACACACACAGACACACACATGTTACTGTTGAGAAGGAGCTGTACCACCTATACACACACACACACATGTTACTGTTGAGAAGGAGCTGTACCACCTACACACAGACACACACATGTTACTGTTGAGAAGGAGCTGTACCACCTACACACACACACACACACACATTTACTGCATAGCTGGAGCAAAATCCCACACCGGCCATCACAAGGTAACATTTTCTGGCAGTGTGCTAGTTGCATATTGATCTAACCCAGTCTGCTAGCCCAAGGCTAGTAGTTTTAACCAAGCCTGCTAGCCCAATGCTAGTAGTTTTAACCAAGCCTGCTAGCCCAAGGCTAGTAGTTTTAACCCAGCCTGCTAGCCCAATGCTAGTAGTTTTAACCAATTCTGCTAGCCCAATGCTAGTAGTTTTAACCAAGCCTGCTAGCCCAATGCTAGTAGTTTTAACCAAGCCTGCTAGCCCAAGGCTATTAGTTTTAACCAAGCCTGCTAGCCCAAGGCTATTAGTTTTAAACAAGCCTGCTAGCCAAATGCTATTAATTTTAACCAAGCCTGCTAGCCCAATGCTAGTAGTTTTAACCAAGCCTGCTAGCCCAAGGCTATTAGTTTTAACCAAGCCTGCTAGCCCAAGGCTATTAGTTTTAACCAAGCCTGCTAGCTCAATGCTATTAGTTTTAACCAAGTCTGCTAGCCCAAGGCTATTAGTTTTAACCCAGCCTGCTAGCCCAAGGCTATTAGTTTTAACCAAGTCTGCTAGCCCAAGGCTATTAGTTTAAACCAAGCCTGCTAGCCTAAGGCTATTCGTTTTAACCAAGCCTGCTAGCCCAAGGCTATTCGCTTTAACCAATCCTGCTAGCCCAAGGCTATTACTTTTAACCAACCTGCTAGCCTAAGGCTTTTCGTTTTAACCAAGCCTGCTATCCCAGGGCTATTAGTTTTAACCCAGTCTGCTAGCCCAAGGCTATTAGTTTTAACCCAGTCTGCTAGCCCAAGGCTATTAGTTTTAACCCAGCCTGCTAGCCCAAGGCTATTAGTTTTAACCCAGCCTGCTAGCCCAAGGCTATTAGTTTTAACCCAGCCTGCTATCCCAAGGCTATAAGTTTTAACCCAGCCTGCTAGCCCAAGGCTATTAGTTTTAACCAAGCCTGCTAGCCCAAGGCTATTCGTTTTAACCAAGCCTGCTAGCCGAAGGCTATTAGTTTTAACCAAGCCTGCTAGCCCAAGGCTATTAGTTTTAACCAGGCCTGCTAGCCCAAGGCTATTAGTTTTAACCAAGCCTGCTAGCCCAATGCTATTAGTTTTAACCCAGCCTGCTAGCCCAAGGCTATTAGTTTTAACCAAGCGTGCTAGCCCAAGGCTATTAGTTTTAACCAAGCCCGTTTGGTCAAGTCTAGTAGTTTTCAGTCTGGTAGAAAATCTGCCAAACAAGCCCAATAGTTTTTTTTGGTCATTTAAAAAAACAAAAAATAAAACGGCACATCACCCTTGGTTAGAACAACGTCACCCGGGATAGTGAAAAATGGAGGTCTACTAACTGTGGATGGAATTTATATGCTTAAATTAATGATTAGAATATTCCACCCTGAAACTATATGATTGTATGTAATTAGAGTTAACTGAGTAGTTAATTGGGTTTATGAACATAAACCCCCGGCTGGAACCAGTGCCCCAAAGTCCATCCAAACAACAACACAACAGTAAATAGGTGAGGAAGTTGGTAAAGGTCAGGTACTCACCCCGACCCTGCCGAACTCACAGGCCAGATCAAGAGGAGTCTTTCCTGCATTGTCCACTATACACGGATTGGACTGATGCTGAAGCAACATCTCAGACTGGGGGGACGACAACAACAACACCATCATCAACAACAACATCATCAACAACAACAACAACAACAACATCATCAACAACAACAACAACATCATCAACAACAACAACATCATCAACAACAACAACGACGACAACAACAACAACAACAACGACGACGACGACAACGACGACAACAACAACAACGACGACAACAACAACAACAACAACAAC
>NC_092086.1:3474949-3477449 GCF_045679555.1 Salvelinus alpinus | reverse complement strand
CAGACAAACCAAGGAGTTCTACTATGACTTCATGACTGGACAAACCAAGGAGTTCTACTATGACTTCATGACCGGACAAACCAAGGAGTTCTACTATGACTTCATGACCAGACAAACCAAGGAGTTCTACTATGACTTCATGACCGGACAAACCAAGGAGTTCTACTATGACTTCATGACTGGACAAACCAAGGAGTTCTACTATGACTTCATGACCGGACAAACCAAGGAGTTCTACTATGACTTCATGACCGGACAAACCAAGGAGTTCTACTATGACTTCATGACCAGACAAACCAAGGAGTTCTACTATGACTTCATGACCAGACAAACCAAGGAGTTCTACTATGACTTCATGACCAGACAAACCAAGGAGTTCTACTATGACTTCATGACCGGACAAACCAAGGAGTTCTACTATGACTTCATGACTGGACAAACCAAGGAGTTCTACTATGACTTCATGACTGGACAAACCAAGGAGTTCTACTATGACTTCATGACCAGACAACCCAATTATTGTACCCTGGGAAGGAACATTTTAAAGGTCCGCCTCTCTCTTGGCATTGGGGATTTTGTTTTTTTTATCGTGTGTGAGAAGCCCTGATTTAGGGCACAGTGGGAGGTATGGTAACTCCATAATGGACAGGAAGAGTCAACATGATGGATTAAAAAACCATCTGATATCATAATGGACTGGATTACAACAACCATCACTCAACCTGATACACAGACACACACTGGACTTCTATTGTGGGTTATCTAGCTAGCCCAACACATCTGTTTCCTGGTGTGTAGACTAACTCTTATCTACTACTGTCAGCTGGATGGAGAAGGATAGGCGAGAGGGATGGAGAAGGAGAGGAGAGAGGGATGGAGAAGGAGAGGAGAGAGGGATGGAGAAGGAGAGGAGAGAGGGATGGAGTTTTTTAAATTTTAACTAGGCAAGTCAGGTAAGAACAAATTCTTATTTACAATGACAACCTACCGGGGAACAATGGGTTAACTGCCTTGTTCAGGGTCAGAACGACATATTTTTACCTTGTCAGCTCAGGGATACGATCTAGCATCCTTTCGGTTTCTGGCCCAACACTCTAACCACTAGGCTACCCTGCCTAGTGGTTAGAGAAGAGAGAGATGGAGAAGGAGAGGAGAGAGGTATGGAGAAGGAGAGGAGAGAGGTATGGAGAAGGAGAGGAGAGAGGTATGGAGATGGAGAGGAGACAGGGATGGAGAAGGAGAGGAGGGAGAGATGGAGGAGAGGGGAGAGAGATGGAGAAGGAGAGGAGAGAGGGATGGAGAAGGAGAGGAGAGAGGTATGGAGATGGAGAGGAGACAGGGATGGAGAAGGAGAGGAGGGAGAGATGGAGGAGAGGGGAGAGAGATGGAGAAGGAGAGGAGAGAGGGATGGAGAAGGAGAGGAGAGAGGGATGGAGAAGGAGAGGAGAGAGATGGAGAGAGGGATGTGGGGAAGGATGAGAGAGGGGTGGAGAGAGGGATGGAGAGAGAGGGATGGAGAAGGAGAGGAGACAGGGATGGAGAAGGAGAGGAGAGAGGGATGTGGGGAAGGATGAGAGAGGGATGGAGGAGAGGAGAGAGGGATGGAGAGAGGGATGTGGGGAAGGATGAGAGAGGGATGGAGAGAGTGTGAGTGTCAGTGTGAGGGATAGAGGAAGTGTGTGAGTGTCAGTGTGAGGGATAGAGACAGTGTGTGAGTGTCAGTGTGAGGGATAGAGACAGTGTGTGAGTGTCAGTGTGAGGGATAGAGGCAGTGTGTGAGTGTCAGTGTGAGGGATAGAGACAGTGTGAGAGTGTGAGGGATAGAGACAGTGTGTGAGTGTCAGTGTGAGGGATAGAGACAGTGTGTGAGTGTCAGTGTGAGGGATAGAGACAGTGAGTGAGTGTCAGTGTGAGGGATAGAGGCAGTGTGTGAGGGCCAGAGGCAGTGTGTGAGTGTCAGTGTGAGGGATAGAGGCAGTGTCTGAGTGTCAGTGTGAGGAACAGAGGCAGTGTGTGAGTGTCAGTGTGAGGGATAGAGACAGTGTGTGAGTGTCAGTGTGAGGGATAGAGGCAGTGTGTGAGGGCCAGTGTGAGGGATAGAGGGAGTGTGTCAGTGTGAGGGATAGAGGCAGTGTGTGAGGGATAGAGACAGTGTGTGAGTGTCAGTGTGAGGGATAGAGACAGTGTGTGAGTGTCAGTGTGAGGGATAGAGACAGTGTGTGAGGGCCAGAGGCAGTGTGTGAGTGTCAGTGTGAGGGATAGAGGCACGTCCTGGTAATCCACCTGTCTGGTAGGCTCGCGTTACTGGGCAGCTCTCGGCCGGGTTTCCCTTTGTAGTCCGTAATAGTTTTCAAACCCCCTGCCACATCCGACGAGCGTCAGAGCCGGAATCCAGGTGAAAGCTACGATCCCTTATTGATGCCACTTGTTAAATCCACTTCAAATCAGTGTAGAGGAAGGGGAGGAGACGGGTTAAAGAAGGATTTTTAAGGAACGGTGC